>NC_079216.1:65724012-65914012 GCF_029633865.1 Lampris incognitus
CTTCACTCCCTGTGAGACGTGAGAGCGCCAGATGGTGCGGCAGGAGGCAAGTTCCTCCAAAGAAGAGGGGTTGATCTGGCATCGCTTCAGTGTGGTCTTCATTTGGTCTTTGAACCACTTCTTCTGCCCACCAGCAGTGTGTTGACCAAGGTGTAGTTGGCCGTAGAGGACTTTACGAGGGAGTCGTTGCCTGGGCATGTCACCTGAGCTGATGGTGGTTTAGGGTAGACACCAAGCTGCAACTGCCGCCCGCTCCAACACCTCTGTGTGTGGCACTCTGTCCTCCCAAGTAATGCTGAGGATCCTCTGGAGACATCTCACATGGAAGGCCTCCAGGCTTCTGAGATGGTGGCTGTAGGTGGTCCACGCCTCACATGCATATAGTAGTGTGGAGATGCATACTGCTCTGCAAACAAGCACTTTGGTGTGGAGACTGAGGTTGTTGTTCCGGAAAACCTTTCTCCTTAGACGACCAGAAGATGTTGAGGCTTGTTTGAGGCAGTGTTGGATCTCATTGTCCATTGTGCAGGTGTCAGATAGCATGCTTCCCAGATATTTGAAGGCAGGAACAGTGGCCAGCTGTTGCTCTTCTGCTGTGAAGGTTGTTGGGTGGCTTGGGAGGCCAGCAGTCATCTGACAGATTACCTCTGTCTTTTGGGCGTTGATGATCAGTCCCATTCTACTGTATGCAGTTACAACTGCTGACAGAGTGATTTGTAGGGCTTCTGCTGTGTGGGCTACAAGGGCACAGTCGTCGGCATACTGTAGCTCAGTGTTTCCCAGTCCTCAAGGACCCCCTATCCTCCAGATTTTCATTGTAACCCTGCATAGGTAGCCCTGCTTGTACTTACTCAACCAATCATCTCATAGCACTTAATTGACCTTTCGCAAAGTCCCGCCCCCCTTAGTTACTGTTGCTATGCCCTTCAAGCGTTTCAGAACTATCCAGGAAGTAGCCGGAAAACACCAAAACATGAAGGAAAAATCAGCGCATTCCCAGAGAAAATAAGTGATGTATTTTGGAGTAATTCATCCTTAATATCATCCCGTGAAAGGCAGAAGGGGCTACAGTATGCGGTGGCGGGATACGTTCAGAATATTAAAAGTAAAACTGACTTGCGCGGACTCCGGTCTGCCGGGTGCGACTGTAATTGAGCGTAAAGCTTACCGGTTGCAATCAAAGAATGAGAAACCCCATCAACTAATTCTGAAACACACTGTGGACCAATTGTGCTCTTGCACTGTAGGGTAAGTTACATATTGCAGCTATTATTGGTATATTTTAGATAATCCATGGTCAACATCACTGTATTATAGTGTTGATTTTGGCCAAGGTTCCCCATAGCGTTCTTTTATCCCGGCTTTTTCGGGGTACTGTATGGGCTCCTGGGGGTCGCAGGGCGGCCAGGGACATGCCCCGGGGCCGGGGGAACCGCCCCATGACTTTAGTGTTTGTTGGTTTTTTTTTACCTTCGGACCAGAACCGGTATTTTCAACAAAATAAGGCAAACGAGATGCCACTGCGGGCGGGATGACTTTTCCGAATGGCCGGTCCCCACCTGGAGCTCACAGAGGGGGGGAAACATTTAAAATAGGCCGGATATGAGGAAGTCAGACTGGCCAGAGACCATCCCAGCCGACCCTCCCCGCGGGTCTTTATGCTCTGAAATGAAAGGTGGAACCTGGCAAACCTGTGACTAGCATAACAAAGCTATGTTAGTGGGCTAGCTATCATTAGCTATCATTAAATTAAATTAGGTATCTCTGGCCACAGACTAAGCTGGTTACGTTCATCAGGTACATTAATAGTGTTATTTTGTTATTCAGTAATACTTTATATGTTAATAATGGTAATAATCATTGTGTGGGTAAAAGTAACGGTAATAATACGTTAGCTGTATTAGCTATCAATAATAGCTAGTAGCAAGCTTAGCTTGGAGCAGACAGGTATTTTTGTTGATTTTGGATGGATTAAACTGGCCATGGGGTCTGCTATACTGCCAAATCCATTGCCGACATTGTGCTTCTTGCGTTCTGGGTTTCGGGAAGGGAAAGAAAATTACACCCCCTCCAAACTTTTCGGTTATCTAGTATCCGATTTGCAGATCCCATCGGCACACCGTTTCAACATTTTGCTGTGTGTTTGAAAGCTTGACGGACCTCCCTCGCATAGAAACCGTTGCTAAGGTAGGATTGGACAAGCACCGTTCTGGGGCGGTACTTTGCGAAAGGTCAGTTATGCAAGGTGTGCAACATCTGACATAATTCATTGCTGATTGGTTGAATAACTACAAACAGGTTCCTATTCAGGGTTGCAAAGAAAATCTGCAGGATAGGGGGTCCTTGAGGACTGGGTTGGGAAATACCGCTGTAGCTCAATGATATTCTCAGAGGTCAACTTGGTGGTTGCTTGAAAACTCCCTATGTTGAATAGGTTACCATCGAGCCTGAAGTCAATGGTGACTCCAGCCTGCTTCGCCACACAGACCCCCCCACACACACACACACATACACACACCAGTGTAGCAATTTCCCCTTCTCTCTCCCATTGATCTCCTGTCGTGTCTTTGTTGTTTACCTTTACTTTGGCTTGAAACAAAGCAGCACTAATGGAAACACACACACATACACACACACACACACACACACACACACACACACACACACACACAGAGCAACGTAATTGCTTGAGGCTTTGATTCAGGCTGATTAAACTCTTTGAAAACATGACTATCAGGCTTGCTCATATCTGTGCCCCTTCTGGATGAAAGCAGCGCCGCGATGACATCACGGCCGTCAAGGCAAAGTGGCGGAATTAGACCAGTCGTTCAGATCACAACAAAAAAGCACACCTGGAGACGCTGTCGTTATTGGTTTGCATAGGTTGCTGTGATTATATGATATCATGAAGTGAAAATGCATATCCTGGTCCTGGGTTCGAACCCCGGGGTTGTCAAACCTTGGGGGGGGGGGCATCCCAGATCGTCCTCTGTGTGTAGTTTGCATATCCTCCCTGTGTCTGCGGACAGGAGTATTAACCCTAACGTGCATGTCTTTTTGATAGTGGGGGAAACCGGAGCACCCGGAGAAAACCCACCACAGACACGAGGTGGACATGTAAACCCCACAAAGAGGACGACTGGGTTCGAACTCAGGGTCAGGTTTTCAAGCCCAGTATCACTCCAAAGCGTGAAATACACCCGCCAATGCACAGTGTCAGTGTCACGGTTTGCCTCGCTCAGGCGTGAAAAGTACACACATGTATGAATGTGCAGTGCCAGCAGGGGGCGACGATTAACTCAATACCAGCAACTCCCCACGGAGGAAAAGAAGCATACAGCATTTTCCAAAATCCCTCCCCATCAGGTAAGATGAAGATACATGGCTGCTGTATTTTTTAAAAATTTAAAATGCCTTATATTGCCTATGAGTGTTGTCAGGTTAATTACATTTCATTTGTCGAACCCTAACCCTAACCCTTACCGTAATCATTGCCCCCTACTGGCACTGCACCTTCATATACGAATGTACTTTTCATGCCTGAGCGAGGCAAACCGTGACACTGACACGGTGGACCGGTGGGTGTATTACACGCTTTGGCGTGATACCGGGTTGTTTTTCCAGTGCTGTAGGTTGGTAGTCTGGGGACCTAGTAGTACATGTAAAACTTGACAGGCTCTGCAGACTAGAAAGAGCCTGCCTTCTTCTCTGAAATGATAAGATATGAGCTATCATTTTTCGGAGCAAAGACATTTAAAGTGAGGGGCTGAGAGAGGAGGCTCGAGGCCGGGCAGGTGTATCGGACTGGTCATGCGTTGAGAGAGGGATGAGAGATTATTTTGTGCCACTTCTCCCCGCTCAGAACACTATACATTCCTTCTCACAGTTCCTTTGTGAGCACAAAAAAGGCAGCTGTCAGTGGGGGGAAACGGTGGCAGAAGAATAGCCCCGGCCCTCCGTGTGCTCAACGCATCTTGCTGCAAGAGACTTCATTAACAGATACGGATCTCGAGGCTGAAGGACTTATTCCTAACAAACCCATAACCCCTACCGCCCCAACACAGCTAGCCATAAAAAGTTATCAAAGTGCCCCTGTCCTGTTGTTTCTCTGAAGATCCTATCAAGGCCAAATGGGATCAAGTCTATAGCAGAACATCGGCCATTTCCTTCACCTTGTCAGTCCCCTTCCAACATAGCTAGGATGTGCTGCTGACATGCTGCTTAGTTCAAAATGATGCATCACGTTGTTTACCAAAGCACTATCCACTACACACTGGCTGATAATCAATACATAAAAAAAGGGCGTCCGGGTGGCATAGTGGTCTATTCCGTTGTCTACTTACATGGGGATCGGTGATTCGAATCCCCGTGTTACCTCTGGCTAGGTCGGGCGTCCCTGCAGGCACAATTGGCCATGTCTGCAGTTTTTGGGTGGGAAGCCGGATGTGGCTATGTGTTCTGGTCGCTGCACTAGCGCCTCCTCTGGTCGGTCGGGGCACCTGTTTGGGGGGGGGAATAGCATCATCCTCCCATGCTCTACGTCCCCCTGGTGAAACTCCTCACTGTCAGGTGAAAAGAAGCGGCTGGCGACTCCACTTGTATTGGAGGAGGCATGTGGTAGTCTGCAGCCCTCCTCGGATTGGCAGAGGGGGTAGAACAGCGACCGGGACGGCTCAGAAGAGTGGGGTAATTGGCCGGATACAATTGGGGAGAAAAGGGGGGGGGGGATCCTGTGCAAATCTGTCATAGAAGCTGTGCCAACGTGACAACCGGAGAGACACGGAGAAAGAAAGGGAAATCGAGATCGCCTCGTGACAGTTCATCCCTGCAATATAGAGGGGTTTCAAGTCAACGATTTTAAGTCGGTTAGCTTGAGATGAAGGGGGAGGGGGGCAGGGCAAGGGAGATGGCAGCAGTTATCACAAGGCATCTTCACAGCTCATTTGCAAATGGGCAACATACAGCAGAAGCTCAAAGCCCATGACTGAATCAGCTGTTGGAGATTAGAGAGCAGTCACCCAGAGGGGGGAAAAAAATCATATTAGCCCCTACTGATGTTGTTGTCAGGGGAGTGCAGTTGTGTGGGCCCTTGTGTTGAACAGTAAACAACGATTCCAGTAATCAGCCCCCCCACACACACACACACACACACATGACGAGACACTTCTGCTGCAAACCTGAAGGGACTGTATGGTTAATTTTTGATCCCGCTCACCTTTTGAAGAAACAGAAGAAGCAGCGAGAGTTGTAAGGGTTCCTGTGCATGGCTGGTTATGGGCCACATGAAAGGCTTCATAGATAATGGCCTCTTATGAAGCTGATAGCAAGGCCAGGGCCACGCTCGGTTGGGGAAGTAATGAAAGAGCCAGCTCTTACCAACCTACACACACCCTAACAAGCAGGAACGCCTCGTGTCGTCGAGCGAAAACAACCTCTCACGTTGTGGCGGTGATTGGATGTTCAGTAGGGTATCGCGTTCATGTTTGCCTGAAGAAACTCGAGAAACACTTGACCCAGTCACGGGAGCTCCGTCTGATTCTTCTGGCCCCACCTGTAGTCACATACTGGCAGCTGTGTTGGCAACAACCTGTAATGCCCCTCCGTTAGTGCAACTTCAGAGCTGAGAAAGCTGCACATTATTCAGTCAGTAATGTCATGGTATATTCATCACTGTGATGCACGACAAGAATCATCTGAAATATTTCCTCATGAGTGTATGTACTGATGTGAAGGCCTTTTTATTGTTAATTTTGTAGATTCTTCTCCCCAATTGTACTTGGCCAATTACCACAATCTCCTGAGCTGCACCGGTCGCTGCTCCTACCCCCCCCCCCACACACACACACACCGATTCGGGGAGGGCTGCAGACTACCACATGCCTCCTCCAATACATGTGGAGTCGCCGGCCACTTCTTTTCACCTGACAGTGAGGAGTTTCGCCAGGGGGACGTAGCGCGTAGGAGGATCACGCTATTCCCCCCGGTTCCCCCTCACCCCTGAACAGGCGCCCGACTGACCAGAGGAGGCGCTAGTGCAGTGACCAGGACACATACCCACATCCGGCTTCCCACCTGCAGACACGGCCAATTGTGTCTGTAGGAGACTGTCCTCCACCAAAAAACGACCTCGTGGGTCGTTTGTACAAGCAGCTTATTACGACCTATAGGATACTGGGGGTTGTAGGGATGCCAGACCAAGCCGGAGGTAACATGGGGATTTGAACTGGCGATCCCCATGTTGGTAGGCAACGGAATGGACCGCCACACCACCCGGACACCATGAAGCCCATTTTTTTAAGCAGTGCTTTTGTTTCAAAACCAGAAACAAATCCAACTCAATTTTTGTTGCGTCTCCATTAGGGTGGGCTCCAAACACCACCTATAGTAGTACAGTAAACATATAGTGAATGTAACCAAACAGGTTATGTAACTAATGTAACCTGATGTTTTATTCATGCATGCAATATTAATGTTAGTTTAAGGATACAAGAACTGCATCTGCTGATGCAAGATGGAAATGTGCCATGAAATTATATGACCTAAAATATTCTGGCCATTGTCAGATTCAGGTATCTCTTCAGGATGCGTCGAAAATGTCATATTGTAAAGCTTTGCAGTAGAAGAGGATGTGTTACATGATGACATTATTAATCAGTTCCTGCAGCAAATTATTAGCCCTGTGTTAATGATGCTGGGTGTCCAGTCATCGCCTGGAGGCCTCCAGTATAACCCTGGTGTTCCTGTCGTGCTGGCCAGTACCCTGCAATTACCACAGCCATTAATTATACTGTAATTTATTTTTTGTTCTAAAATAGCCACAGAGGTGTCACTTTTGTATGGTAACATGAACCTTTCAAAAATGACCTGAATCCTGCAGGCTTTACATGGCATTTCTAGGCCTGTCCACAGCATGATGGGAATTGTAGACTGGTTATCTGAAGGGCACGGTATAAGGTCATAGTGAAGGCTTTCAAGTCACCACAGAGACCAGGCACATTTATTTATGGTAAGTGGCCTTTCCACTGCCTGATGTCGAGATGATTCAGATTTCTCAGAGGCCCACAGACACACTGTAAATAGCATCATTCTGTCCACAAAAAAAAAAAAAACACAAAAAAAACCAAACTGATCTTTTGTCAGTTGTTGATGTTTGAATTTTGTTGTTGTAGACCTGCCCGAAATCTAGCCTGGATATTCTTCAATTCCGCCGTATCTTTAATTATTTATTAATCTGTATGTGTTGGGTTTTCCCCCGTTTTTCTCCCCAATTGTACCCGGTCAATTACCCCGCTCTTCCGAGCCGTCCTGGTCGCTACTCCACCCCCTCCGCCGATCTGGGGAGGGCTGCAGACTACCACATGCCTCCTCCCGTACATGTGGAGTCACCAGCCGCTTCTTTTCACCTGACAGTGAGGAGTTTCACCAGGGGGACGTAGCGCGTGGGAGGATCACGCTATTCCCCCTCCCCCCTGAACAGGCGCCCAGACCCACCAGATGAGGCGCTAGTGCAGTGACCAGGACACATACCCACATCCGGCTTTCCACCCGCAGACACGGCCAATTGTGTCTGTAGGAACGCCCAACCAAGCCGGAGGTAACACGGGGATTTGAACCGGCGATCCCTGTGTTGGTAGGCAGCGGAATACACTGCCACGCCACCCGGAATAGAAATACCATTTCAAGCGTAGGATTAATAACAGTCTCAGCTGGAAATCATCTCAGGCACTACAGTAAAACCTTTCCCACGGCTGAGCTATGTTTTCTTACCATTGCTGTATGAATGAAAGTCAATTGCCTGACCAAGCCGGAGGCAACACGGGGATTCAAAAGGGAGATATCCGTGTTGGTAGGCAACGGAATAGACCGCTGTGCTACCCGGATGCCCCATCTTTTTTAAGTAAATTAAACTGTTCTTATCTGTTTTCTTCATTAAATAAACAATGCAGTGTATGGGGTTTTTTTTGTGTTTGCTTTTTTTTTTCCTTCTCAGAACAACCACCACGGCTGGTTATTACCACCTGCAAGTGATGATACAAGGAAAGAAAAACCCTACGCAGGAAAGCATCCATGCGTCTTTCTTTTGACCGCCTCACATTTGGTGTGAAATCAGTGTTGAGGATTCAACCGAGGCATCAAAGACCATCAGCTTATCTGACCTGCATAGAGCGCCACTGTGCAGTATAACGCAGCATTGTGCACCAGTCACTTAAACACCCAGTCATGCAGACTTCCAGCAAACGCATAGGATCGTAAGATGCTGGGTGTGGATAGGAAAGGATTTAGATTACCGCTTCCAGTTTCTACCGCTAAACAGCTTAGATGCTGATGGAAACATATCCGGCAGGAAGGAGAAAAAATGGCAGATCAAAGTGTCTCTGATTAGAGAAATACAAACCAAAGGTTTTTTATTTTTCATAGCCTCCTTAAGTCTCCCCATAAAAATAGTGTTGCTCAAAATAAACTCGGAAAAGAAGAAGAAAAACAAATTCATGTTTCAATGTAGTCCGTGAAAAAGCCCCGATATCAGACATTCATGTTGTTTCATTTCCATCCTCTCATCTTCTTCTTCTCCTCACCCCCCCCACTAAAACCAGAACGGTCAGCAAAGCCCCATATCACTGCACCACATGTCTGCTCCTTTGAAAAATTAGCATTGGAATGAGCCCTTGCAGAGACAAGTCAGGCAACTGCTGTAATGCATTACTGAATTAGCCCTAAACACTACACAAGCCATTAAGAAGCATGTCAAAACCCAGGGAAAAGAAATAATACAAAAAGGCAACCAATAAATGAACAAAGTAATTGCAACAACTGCTATTAGCCTGCGCTTCATCTTTGCTATTTGAGCCGGAGGGGAGTCATGTGCACACATAATAAAACAGGCTTGGTTCGCTACAACTATGAAGCATTGACATCGTCAAAGAAATGCGACTTAGCTCCTGCAAACAGAGGGTTAAACCTTAGCTGCAGAAATTCACTGCAGTCCAAAAGCATTTGGCTGATAGCTACTGAACAGCACATTCTATCTGTGCCATTCCACTGCTATCCCTGGACAAAATGTTTCCATCCATCTAGATTTTTTTTCTTGTTAGTGTACGTGTACGGTATGTGTGTTCCTTACTCTGGAAATACCCTTTATTGCATATAATATTTGGCACAGTATAAATTGGAGCATAAATCTGGGGCTGCGTTTAGAAACTGGTGTCTGTATAAAGGTTTGTTTTACTGCATCCTAAATTGTGTGGTCAAAAAAACAAAAACAAAATACGTCTATCTAGACAGAACAACCTTCATTTATCAGTCACAAAACAATTCAGTGTCTCTCTTTTTAAATATAAGTCACCAGTTATTAGAAAATAGTTTAAATTTACTTTCTTTTCTAATATAATCTGCATCTCTCACCACTGCCTGACAGTAGATTTTTATATATATATATATATATATATATATGTATATGTATATATATATATATATATATATGTATATATATATTTGTTTTTTATATTCATATATTTATGTATAGGCATGTACAAGAAACCAAAATATGTCCGTTTTGCACTTCTGTACAAAAGAGAGTTACCGTTTGTTCTTTGTGCATTCTATTGCATGGACTGGTGAGCAGAGAGGTGGAGAGAAACATTTGGGGCAGTCAGAGAAAGATCCAAAGCACTCAGATTTGGGTTTCTTGAACCTTCTCCTTGTGACTAGTCTTAATGATGTAGGGCTCAGCGATGGTGCTGATGTGGCTGTGGTGCTGTCTGACAGAGCGGTGCAGAGAGTTGCCTAGGTTGTTCTGGGTCCAGTGGGCTCCATAGGCCCCTCGGCGCGATGAAGAAGATGAGGAGACGTACCCCGGTTTAAAGGTGTTGCTGTTGTGCTCGACCAAGGTAGGCAGCATCAGCCCTGCCTCATCAGAGACACAAGACCCAGAGTTTGGTGGTGGAACAGGAGGGACCTCCTCCTCCATCTGTATGATTTCTATGGTCTTGACTGCTGCCACCGTGCTCCTCTGTTGATGTCGCTTGCGTAGCTTGTAGAATGCTATTAGCATTGCAGCAGCAAGTAGGGTGACGGCAACGAAACAGCCGATGATGATCTTGGTAGTCTTCATCACCTCATCTAGGCTGGCAGCTGGCCCACTAGGGACTCTGGCCGTTGGAATAGACACTTGCCGTGGAGTCTGTGTGTTCTGAAGCAGCACGGTGGGTGTGGAGATGAAGACTGGCTGAAAGACAGAAGGTGAGGCAGGGACAGTTGGCTTGGGTTTAGGGGTCTCTTCCACTGTGGGCTCTAAGATCTCCACTGTTACCGTGGTGAAGTAGGACAGGATGGAGGTGTTGAGCTCAGCATTACTGACATTCAGGTAGGCTGATGCATTGGAATTTCCTGCCATGTTTGTCACCATGCAGGTGTACACCCCTGTGTCTGATGGAAGAACGTTGGAGAAGTTGAGTGTTCCATCATTAAGGACTGATATTCGTGGGTGAGCTGAACCATGTGTCAACACTGTCCCATTGGGGAGAAGCCATCGAACAGAGCTCATGGCGGCTGTGCGACACTTCAATTCTGCCACCCTCTCTGCTGAGATGTTCAGGTCTCTAGGAGCATCCAGAATGAATGGTGCTGAACACTGAAAGGTGGTCTGATCCACCTCCACCAGGTATCGTCCTCTCATATGGGCCGGGGTGTGGCACCGTCCACAGCATGTGGAATTAGTGGGAATGTATTCTCTGAGCCACCAAGAGAGCCACACTACATCACAGTCACATCGCCAAGGGTTGTGGTGCAAGTGAAGCTCCACTAGGTACTGTAGAGGGGTGAAGAGGTCATGTGGGAGGGATGAGAGGTTGTTATGGGCTAAATTTAGCTCCACCAAGGCTGTAATGTCATCAAATGCATTCCTCTCAATTGTTGTGATAGCAGAATTCATAATCCACAGTTTACGCAAGGACTTGAGCCCACGGAAGGCCCCAGGCTTCAGCTCAGGGAAAACATTCTCTGAAATCTCTAGTTCCTCCAATCCTACCAATGGAGAAAGATTGGGAAACTCCCTCAGGTTACACATCCCCAGATTGAGGTACTTGAGATTTTGGAGGCCCTCAAAGGCCCCATCAGAGATATATTCCAACTTCCTCAGTTCTCCCAGATCCAGTCTCATGAGGGAGGGGACACGGTTGAAAGCGTAGGAGGGGATGCTCTCAATGGGGTTGTTCCTAAGCCACAGCTCCCTCAACTTGGACAAGTACTCGAAGGCTCCACTGGGTATGACTGTCAGTCTGTTGTCAAACAGCTCTAAGGTGTTGAGGCTGGTCAGGCCATTGAAGGCACCCACCTCAATCTGCCTGATAGCATTCCTGCCCAACTGCAGCACCTCCAGATGATGCAAGTGCCTGAAGGTATCTGCCTGGATGGTTTCTATACTGTTCTCCATCAGGTTCAGGTACCTGGTGTTAGGTGGGATGTTGGGAGGTACCCTTACCAGACTTCGGCGAGTACACACCACCTTGCTGAGCTGGTTCGTGCAGGAGCACACACCCGGACAGTTCTGTGGATTGGCTGAGCCCTGCGCTGGGCCTGCAGCCTGGCACACACTAAGAGCTGGCACCATGAGGGAGAGCACGGCGAGCAGGGCTGCTTTCCAGGTAGGCTGCAGAGTAACCCGGCCCAGAGGACTCATGGTGTGGAGGGCTCATTATTCTGCATGGTGGGGTGAGATGGCACACACCGGAGGACAGACCACCCTAGCCTGGCCGGAGCAGGGCAGGCATCCCAACTTCCATCGACAGTGCAGAGAGACGCTACGCAGAAATAAGACAGAGGGAGAGTGGGTGAGAGAGAGAGCGCGAGAGAGAGAGAGAGAGAGCGAGAGAGAGACAGATTAGTGTGAGAGATGCAGCAGAGGAAACGGATTGCAGCAATAAAAAGGAGGTCTGAAAAACATTATCCATCACCTACCTCATTAGTTGGAAAGTGCTCCTTTTTGCCTCCAACCGAATGTCACAAATAGCAGTCATGTATAACATTCATTTATGATTTTCTTCCAAAGAGAGATGTTAGCTGAAAAAAGATGTTTTGCGATTTTTCTCTCCCCGAAAAAGTGTGGTGGCCCTCTGCTCATCAAAGGTACAAAATGGCTCCTGTTATTGGGTATTAAGAGCGGCACGGAAAACCCTCGGAGCCATCAGTAAGGCCAGGCAGGCTGGGCAGGTACCTGGATCCCTCGTGCTCCGCTGACTGCCCACCTACCAGGCTGCAGACTCCCAAACATATCCTCACCCCAGATGAATCACAAAGCTCCATAATGCAGTTTGGTAAGATAGAGGAGGAGAGAAGAAGTGACCAACAGAAGTGAATAAATACCCTTAGCTGGCCAGTCCTGATGCATGTGTCGGCTGGTCAGCTAGTTGCCCGTTTGGCAAAGAGACCTCTCTCTCGCTCTCTGTGACTTTGCCAAGGGCTAGTCGGTCGCTGATTTGCCCTATTCTAATGGAGAACGAAAGACACCCAGCACAGTCATCCCCCTCTCCTCTCCTCCTCTGTGTTCCTCTCCTTTTCCTCCTTGTGTTGAGCTGGCCCTGGTCAGAGCAGCTGCAGGCTGCTGAGTGCACAGTTAGCAGTAATCCGTCTATTCCTCCTTGGGGGGGGGGGGGGTCGGGTTGGTGGGAGAGATGGTGGCGCTGGCAAAGGGGGGGGGGTGGAGAAGAGAAGGAGCTACACTCCCGGAGCTTCGCAAAAAAAAAAAAAAAAAAGCGGTCGGAGGAGAGGGAGAGGAAGAGTGCGCTCTTGTCCTCCTCTGCAAAGAGAGAAGACAGAGGTTGGTGCTGAAGAAGATGTGCGTGGTCGTGAGCTCCGTATCCGTGTCCAAAAGCAGAAGCGGGTATTGAGGTTTTCCTCTCTCGGCTCGTCGTGTCTCTCCGGGCTGTCTCCTGCAGTATTCCTCTCTTTTTCTCATTCGTCAGTTTTTGTCTTTTTGTCTTTTTGTTTCTGTCCTTGTCCAGAGCTGAGGTAGTAAGTTGTATCAGTTAGCCCTCTGTGTGGCTGTCAGACTTGCGGCTGGCTGGTGGGCTACTGCAGTAACCAGTGTAGAGTGGAGCGAGGGGGGGGGTCAGGGGGAGCTTGTGAGAGGGGCAGAGAGGGGGGGTAAGGGGGAGGGAGAGAGAGAGAGAAACAGTGACGGATCCAGAGCGAGAGAAAGATAGAGCAGGAGTGTGTGAGAGAGAGATGAAGAAGAAACACGCGAGTACTCCAACAAGCAGCCCACCGTCACAGCAGCGGCGGCGGTGGCGGCGGCGGCAGCAGCAGGAGAAGCATCCCAGTCGCCCTCTCCTCTTCTTGTTTATTCCACAATCTCTCCCTCTCTCTCTCTCCCCCCCCCCTATTTTCCCCCCTTCAGTGTATGTCGATGTTGCAGGCAGCTAAGACGCTCTCTCTGCCCCCCTCCCTTTGTCCTTCAGTGGGAAACGTGAATGTACTGCTGACGCACTCCCCTCAGCTGCTCAGCCAGCCTCAGAGCAGTGCATTGGTTTGATGCAGTGTTCCTGTGTATTAACACATTCAACCTCCCCCTCCTCCCCTACACCTCCCCCTCCCTCCCTCCCATCACTGTAACTCTCCTCTCCCGTCTCTCTCACTCACCCTTTCTCTCTCTCTCTCTCTCTCTCTCTCTTTCTCCGTTACTACATATCCCACCTCCTATCTCTTCGCTCCCACCACTTTCCCTAGGCTGACCCGCCCACCTCCTCCCCCCCTCCCTCCCTTCTTCCCCGCCACCAAACCCCGTGTTCAAAATTAAACGCCTCGACTTTCGGTGTACTGTGTCATAGAGAGACAGGAGGTCAGGTTCTGTGCTTCAGCTCCACGCTGTTCCCGTGTTCTCCTTCCCCCGGAGCTCAACGGTGTCCGTGTTTTCCGGCGGAGATTACAGCGCCGCCGCTGCTCCGCGCCCCGTGTGAGGCACGGCTCTGCTGAGCATCTCCCCTATGAGTTATCACTGTAAAGATAGAAGGTGTCCCTCATTTTTCCTCCCTTGCAGTACATGGGTAAGTGAGAGGTGTGTGTGTGTGTGTGTGTGTGTTGGAGGGGGGCTCTGTGACATCACAGAAGGCTGAAATGCTGACTCTGCTTCCTTCTGTCTGCTGGGCAGTCTTCTCCTCAGGGGAGAGAGCGAGAGCGAGAGAGCAAGAGAGAGGGGGGGGGGGAGAGAGACGGGGGAGTGAGAGAGGGAGATAGAGAGAGGGGGGCGGGAGAGAGAGGAAGAGAGAGCGGGAGAGAGGGGGGAGGGAGCGGGAGAGAGAGAGAGAGCGAGGGGGAGGGAGGGAGAGAGAGATAAAAGAGCTTGCACATAGTTATCTCCGAAAGAGGCAAGAAAAAGAAAGAAAAAGAAGGGGAAGGGAGAGAGACACAGACAGGCAAAGGGAAAGAGAGATGGAGCGGAACAGGAGGCGATAAATCATTTCTGTGTCCTTGGTGAAACAGGTGCGTGGAACAATATAGAGGGAGGAAGAGGAGGGTACCTTAGAAGAAGAGGAGGCTAGGGAGAGAGGAGGAGAAGGAGGAGGAGAGACGAGGAAAAGTGATGCCCCGTCGTCTCCTCCGTGAAAAGGTGATGAAAGGCGACAGAAAAGAGGGATGGGGACCGAGGAGGAGGAGGAGGTGAGGGAGGAGCGCTTATAGTATTGGATCGGGCATCATTTAAATGCAGGCGAATGAGTCTCCCCCCATGGTCACCCCCCGCCTTCTCTGTTTTTCTCCCTCTCCTCCCTTCTCTCTCTCTGCTCCTCTTCCCTCCCTGTCTTGGATAGTTTGCTCGTTGCTTGGGCTGGTGATAAGATAATCGGTCGTTTTACAGCAGAGAGGCGCTCATTCATTTTAACATACGGTACATGCTGCCAATAATGAACGTGCCACCATCAATTTCACTTTTGATTTGGTTCAGTTTGGATAATGAGGTGGACATGTTTGCGATACAAAAAAAGCCCATGAGGTGAAGAGGGTGTTGTGAAATTCATGCTGCATGTCCACCGTGGGCAGTGTGGATGACGAGGACCTGCTGACGGTGGTCTGAACGGATGTGACGTCACTCACTACGTTAACACGATGTTAGAAAAAGTGGATTTATTGTGTTAGTCCGGCTAAAACTGGACTTTTAAAATACAGGTCAACGTGTCAGTCCGACTGAAATCGTACTAAATCGAATGTCTCGAAGTCGGACTAACACCTGGATGACGCAGTTGGGGATGGATTTACTCAGGCATGTATACGCTTCAATCGGCACCGAACTGGCCTAGGCGTTCTGGGCAGGATCCATAGTTCCCACAGCGGTCTTTCACCCGGAAGTGTGAATATGGATGGAAGGAGAACGCGGAATGGCGAACTATTTAAGAAAGTGGCGGAAAAGTTGTACCAAAAGTAAAGCGTAGAGTACGTATGAAGCGTACAGCGCTGTAAAGCTGTCCATGTCCACGCTTGCTGATTGCTAACTTGTTTGCTATGTGACGCAACAGGTCAACTGGAAGAAGGTCCAATAGCAACCATCTGAAAGGGGGCACATCGCCACCTACCGCACCGGGGCGGACATACTTCCGTCTATAAATCGATTCTCCCCGGTTCTTGTATACTGGGACAACGACAGTAGTCCAGTTACATGGCCTAATCGAGCTACCACTGTAGCTGGACTTCACTGTGCATGTAAACGCAGCCGCTGACTGAAGCGGTTTACAGGAGTAAGCCAAGAGGACAGATGCATGTTCTATGATCCACTGTTGGGTCATGTATATTTAATCGAATAATACATTATACTAAATTAAATATGATGCTCGGTAGAGCATTCTCTGGAAATAGTGGGGACAGTGTTATCCTTGTCCGTGCATTTTCCAGACAGTGATTTAATTTGAAATACAACACAACAGTTCATATCAACATTTTCATCCATTTTTCAAAAGACCTGTTGCTGAAAGAGCGTTCCAGCCATATGCTAAGTAACCTCCGCTTCTCTTGCAGGAAGTTCAAACAAAATGCTTTCGTTAGATTTTTTTCCCCCCTTCCCTTTGGTCACTTTATGTCGTGTTTATATAGGTCACATTATATGGTTTTTTTCAGGGCCAATACCTATTACTGGTAAGTTATGGAGGCTGGTAGCCGATATTTGGGGCCGATTTGGATTGTTTATTAGTCCGAAACCCGCCGTCCACCCTTTTCCTTTTATTTTTTAATGGGGAGTACTACATGTCTGTAGTTATAGCGTTATAAATATGATATTATAAAGCTTAGTGGTTATTCTTCAATAAGCCCTGTGATGGCCTGGCGGCCTGTCCATGGTGTCTCTCCACCTGCCACCCAATGACTGCTGGGATTGGCTCCAGCATACCTGCAACCCTGGGTAAGGATAAGCGGTTTGGATAATGGATGGATGGCTATATAGCCTTTGGACCGTCGGTCACACCTCAATATCATATGATACTAGATCACATTATATTACAATATCATTTTGGATGTCTTATGATTAAAGGAGAAAAGAAGGTGGTAGTGAGGAAGAAGAGAAAAAAGAAGTAAAAGTAGAGCGAGTCAACCTAGTTTCCTAGTATGTGATGAGGAGGTGAGCTTTGATGTAAATGCTGTTTCTTCCTGGCCTCCTCAACGTTATCACGTTTCTTGCAGGGATGGGCTGCATGATCCAGAAAGGGCCGGTGTGGGTGCAGGTCTTTGTTCCAACCAAGCAGTTGCACACCTGAGTCCAGGTGCCCGGGAAGATGTTTTCAGTAGGGGGGCTGCCAACTAAAATGAAAAGTATTGTGGCGAGCCGGCGTGGAAGAATGAGTCAAGAGGCAGAGATTGCTTTTTAATCGCAACTCCCGTGCCCCATACACCGCACGACCCCGGGTTCATTCATTCATCATCTTCAGCCGCCTCTCCGGGGTGGGGTCGCGGTGGCAGCAAGCTAAGTAGGGCACTCCAGACGTCCCTCTCCCCAGCAACGCCCTCCAGCTCCTCCTGGGGGATCTCAAGGTGTTCCCAGGCCAGATTAGACATGTAGTCCCTCCAGCGAGTTCTGGGTCTACCCCGGGGTCTCCTCACAGTTGGCCGCGCCCAGAAAACCTCCAAACGAAGGCGCTC
This sequence comes from Lampris incognitus, assembly GCF_029633865.1. Classification (NCBI taxonomy): domain Eukaryota; kingdom Metazoa; phylum Chordata; class Actinopteri; order Lampriformes; family Lampridae; genus Lampris; species Lampris incognitus. The sequence goes on from NC_079216.1 coordinate 65,741,125, forward strand.
AGGAGGCGTCCTAATCAGATGCCTGAACCACCTCAACTGGCTCCTTTTGACACGAAGGAGCAGCGGCTCTACTCCGAGCTCCCTCCGGATGTCTGAGCTCCTCACCCTATCTCTAAGGCTGAGCCCAGACACCCTACGGAGGAAACTCGATTCAGCCGCTTGTATCCACGATCTCACCCTTTTGGTCACTACCCAAAGCTCATGACCATAGGTGAGGGTTGGAACCAAGACTGACTGGTAAATTGAGAGCTTTGCCTTCCGGCTCAGCTCCCTCTTCACCACAACGGTCCGGTATGACCCCGGGTGTGCTCTTTTATTCACACCGGCCAAAACGGACCAGAACTGACAATAGCATAATGGGTCTGCCCCCCATGTCCCAAGTGGCGACATCAGTCCCAGTCCTACAGTCAGTTAGTCAGTAAAGTGTCTCCTACTTGGTCTGAGTCGAACCTCCAAAACAACAACGCAAGAATAACCACAACATAAACACCACATCATTAAAACGCAGCATTAACAATCCCATCAGCCATTGCGCTCCCGCAGCGCAGAACCGCCGACAGTCAAGAGCGACCGCCTCCCCCGGTCGCTACAGCATGACGTCATTGTTTTGTTTGTAAGGCACTTGTGTAGCAGATTTGGAATGGAGTCTTTACTCACTTTATTATTAAAACTACATCCCATACAGCCCTGCCCACTGTTTAAGCTAAAGGCATGTTTTATTTTATTTTTTTGCATTTGTACGTTAGGAAAAGTTAGGCATACTGTTAGGTCTAAGATGTTACACAACCACCTGCCACTACTGGGGGGTGGGGGCAACTCCCCCCTTCCCACGCTAATGCCCGAGTCTACAAATCAAGGGCCTCAGCAGAGACTACTGGTCGACGAATAGAATCAGGTGTGTAACTGCTTGGTTGGAACAGAGACTTGCACCCACACCGCCCTTTCTGGATCATGTGGCTCGTGGCTGTCAGCATCATCGTGTGTGGAAACATAAAGAGCGAGGTAAAAAAGCCTCGTAGGTTAGGAAAAAGAAACGTCTGGGGAAAAAAAACACCTCATCTAATGCTCCCAATTGCCATTAGGTAAGGAGTTTTAGTGTGAAGGGTGAGAGAGCGGGAGGAAAAAAAGTGAGAAAAGGAGAGCGAGGCAGGGGAGATGAGGGAGGGAAGAAGGGAAGAAGATAGCGATTTGTTAAGGTAGCGTCGGCAAGCCCGGCCAGTTAATTGATAGCCACAGTTGTAGCCAGTGGCCATGAGCAAGGAAAGGTCAGTAAGCACACTGAATATATATTTCCCCTCTCTCTCTTATCTTCTCCCAGTGGTCGAGCTGCTTGTCAGGTTGAGGAGTACCAACCGCATCTGTCTTGTTATGTGCCATCCAGTGTTTTCTTTCAATACATTAAATGAGGAAGAGAAAGAAAGTCGTCCGAGGATTAATATCATGTCCTTTTTTTTTTCTTCTCCACAGCTTATCGTATTTACCGAGTTATGCTTTGTAAATTGATATTAGCATGTCGGATGTGTCAGTCCCACTTTAAATATAGCTGACCTTTCTGTAAGTCATCTCCCAGTCTTGTGCGAGTTAGAAATGCCACAGTAACTAAATTACAAGGATTTTGCCTTGTCTAGTTTCACAAATTATGAAGCCGGATGTCCATCATGCCCAAATAGAGGATACAAGTGCTAAATGTCAACGTGAGCCGTAGCTTTAATCCGACATCAAAACGTGATTGTTTTGCCAAATGCAATATCAGTAAGCAACCTTGTTGTGTGCAGTATGTTTTTGAACAGTGTGATTCAGAGCAGATGTGCTGTGCTGCCCCGTCCGCTCCTCCAGCTGGACATGTAGATTTCCAGCTGGCGTGCAGGCCCAGCCCACCTTGTTCTGGCCGTCTCCAGAGCACCACTCGCCATGCAAGCCTGGCAACAAAGATTAAATAAGAAGAAGAGTGACATGGGATGTAAGTGAAGTCCAGTGAGGGGTGTAGGTCGGTGCCAGCCATGCCAGGTTAGATTGGGGCTTGTCATAGAGCTTTGTAGGCCATAAGTGGTAGGGGGTTAGAAACCGCGAGACCCCAGATAGCATCCGGATGTGGGCCACTTCAGGCAATGATGCGGCACCGATGGCCTTCTTCTGGCCCTGACAAACTGGATGTGAGCCTGAATTGTCCCACATGTTATGATAGCAAATATGGCCCAAATATGCCAAATCAAATGTGGGCCTTTTTTTGGCAAAGCTGCGGTGCTCTTGGCAACATGTAATCTGGATGTGACCCTGAAGTGGCCCCGTGTGGTAAATGGTGAATATGGCCCAAATATCACAAAACAAATATGGGCCATCTTTGGCAAATATGTGGCACATGCAGCATTGCTATGGCTTGGTTCTGGCCCAGATCTGGCAAACAGGAGCGGATCGCCCAAGTGCCATCATTCCACGCGGTATGTGGGCCGGATGAAGTGTCAGTGTGGAACGGGTCCGGGCCACAGCAATTTTGCTATCTGGGACTGCAGTAGGTCAATACTGAGTGAATGACACCCTGCCCTCCACAGCTGTATCGGGGTTAGAAAGGAAATTGAATGTTATAGGAAGTGGGTTTTTTTCTGGTAATGTGGTATGGGAGCATTTGTGTGTGTGCACATGCGTTTGTGCGTATCAGTGTCTATCCATATGTTTGTGGTTACGTGGATGTGTATATGCACGCATATGCGTCACCTGTGTGAGCATATGTAAAAGTGTGCACGTGTACAGCGTGTGTGTGTGTGTGTGTGTGTGTTGACCCAGTTAGTATTATGCTGGGTGTGACTGTCACTGAGGGTGCAGACCACGAGGCTAGATAGCTCTGGGGCTTGTGCCAGCCGTCTATAGTGATGCTATTGCTTCATAGATCTACTGCTGCTAGATGGCCAATGATATACACATCCCACTACTCCTGCTGCTGCTGCTGCTGCTAAAGACTGTTCGCCATTACTGCTGACTGCTGCAGAAACAGCTAGACAGTCCGTAAGTAGCAACTGCCCCTGCTGAGGGTGAGTGAGGGCTAGCAGCTGGAGCTGGGCTTTGCTAGATGACCCTGTGGTCATGGGCCAAACTCATATCCTATTGATTTGAAAGGGTCAAGACACACACACACGCACACACACGGAGGCCGATAACGCTAGCGCTAGCTGCTGATGTTGGTACGTCCATCGTTCCATCACCATCACCCACCCCTGTTAAGTAACCGTACTTGATCTGTTGATGTTCAGCAGTAATGGGTAAAACAACCTCTTGTTTAGTTACTGGTGGCTACTCAAATCTAACGTTTCTCTTTGGAGCGATGGCTGTGATTGGCTGTTAGCATTAGCTATTAACTTGCCTTAGCTGCTGCTTTTTGTCTGCTGACCCTTGCCAGCTCCCTGGCCACTAAGCCTGTGCTTAGCGTGCAGGTCAGCAAAGTATTGGAACAGCATTTGGCCTGAAAAGAGAGGAGTGGATGGTGAAACAGAGGAGACCAGTGGTGGAGGCAGATCGATGTGGCCTGTATTCATTAACCCTCGCTCATGGCTCCCTTCCCTACCCCAAACACAACTCCACCATTTTAGGATGGCAGAGGGTGATTTATTAGCTGCCCTGGATCAGTCGCATCATCGACCCACAGTCTGTGGAGAGTTGACTCACACCAGGATATACCGATTCCCTCAATGTCCCAGACCGAGGACCAGTGGTGGACCAACACTGAACTGGTGTGAACCGACTCAGACGCGAAGTGGAACCATGCTGGGACTGACAGATTCATTCTGTTATGCTTGAACTCTATGGTAGAGGGGAGGAAAATTTGCTTGATGGAGTTAGTAATCTTAAAACTCAGCTAAACCCTTAATATCAGCAGGACAACGTTACTGCTGGGGAAAAACCAAATATCTGAAAATTTGGTGATTTTCTTTTTATTGCGTTAATCTATTGTACTGTATGTATCCCTTTAAGGCCTATGAATACGTTAAAGTTCCTAGACAAATGAAAAGTGCTTTACAAAGCCTAAAATGTCATCTTTGCTTACGAAGTGGCACCATCATCATTCCAGCAAATGGTGGGGGGGGGGGGGGGGGCAAGGTCTGTTTACCTTCACATACCGTATTTGCTGGACTACAAGTCGCACCGGAGTATTAGTAGCACTCAACAAAAAACACAGCAGTATGGTCAGAATCGTGGCAGCCATTTGAACCGCTGCCATTGTAGCAGGCTAACTACCATATCAACTTCTGTATGAACCGATTTACAGCAAGCTGCGGGCTCTTTTTTCTTTTCTAAGTCATGGACTCACTGAAGGGAGGTTTTGCAGTAACGCCCAACAAGCAGCGGAGTAGTATGAACATTTACAGCCCCACTGACGTGTTTTGGCACCATAACAACTAACATCCATCTATCCACCCATTATCCAAACCGCTGATCCTGCACAGGGTCCGCAGGGATGCTGGAGCCTATCCCGGCAGTCATTGGGCGGCAGGTGGGGAGACCCCCTGGACAGGCCGCCAGGCCATCACAATCAATGAAATATAGCAGCCAAATATCAAAGAATATCAAGAATATCAAAACACCAAAACTGATTCCCCTGCGAAAGCTAACAACGAACTCAACATGGCGACCATAGCTACCCTCCCAGAAGAACACCGAAAGCACCCCACTGGCTTTAGGGCAACCATTTCAACACTGGATGCAAAGCTAGACCGCATTCAAGCTACAGTGTCAGACCATGTTTTGAAGACTTTGGCTAGCAGCTTGGCATTGCTGTCTGTTAGCATAGCGCAGGTTGTTTCCAGAGCCAGCATGCGCTCATCCTGCAGGCTGGCATTGGACTGGAGCAAGGCAATCTTCAAAACATGGTCTAACAACAATCGCCATATAGTCTTTTGAACTACTCAAAGACCATGGCAAACGGTTCAATGTCCGTTCTACTCATTCAGTTTCTGTGGGGCTACAGTATTTTCAATTGGCTCACAAGATTAAGCAGTGCCATCTAATGGCCTTAGTTGAAATGCAACGTATTCGTCTGACAAAATTATATTGTTTAAGCCCCCTTGGAATATAAATTGCAGGACCAGCCTGACAGGTGAAAAACAGCGACTTTTAGTCTGGGAAATACGGTAATTCCATTAGACTATTTGCGTTTCATTATTTTTAAACAGCTTTTACATAGACTTATCCATTTTGGATCAGGCTGAAAATGTAAACCAAGGGATGCAAGCTGATAAATAACCCACTGATATATGAAATGAAAGATAATGCTGATCTGCTGTGATAGGGAAAGAAATGAAAGGAGAGAAATACACCAGGGAAGCGAGGAATGGCCACCCCAAATGACGCCTATGCAAAATGGTGAAATAGTGATGATTCTTCCATCTTCCTGTTCTGTTTAGCTCGTGTGCAGATACTATGTGGTTTCAGCCCAAACAGTGATGATCACAATCATGTTGGCAACCCAAAATGATAATGCATTATTCCTTAAACAGAATGCAAACACATTTTAATGTGGGGTGCCAGGCTTTTTTGGGGGGCTCTGTGTAAATAAAGCAAACATAGATGGTACGTCTACCTGTGTATGCCCTGATTAGATAAGAGTACAATTTAAAGCATTTATACCATGTTTTTTTACTTTACAGATATAGTTATTATTGTTATTACTATTACTAATAATCTATGATCATTATTGTTGTATATAATGTTAGAAGTATTTTATCCTTTAGTGGAGTTGGACTTAAATAGCTTTTTTGTTCTTGTTTTGCTGATGACCCCTTTACTGTTAAGGCTGTACATTTTCACTTGAGATCCAGGTTTGTTTGTTGTGTGTGTGTGTGTGTGTGTCTGCTATGCTTTAGTGTTTTAGGATGTGCCAGCACAGCTGTTTTGCACTTTTAACTGAACATAGAAATGATCCCCCCCCCCCAAGTCACTGAGGAAACAATACATGGATTATGCAAAAGTTGTCACGTCGCAGCGCTAGAGATGCGATCCTCATATTGTGTACATTTAATGATCCTTCTCAGAGGGATGTTCTTTTTTTACTGTTTTTCATTGTTCTGCACATGTGGGCACAGTGTCTACATGATTAAGACTTCACAAAACAAATGTTCATTGATTGTGGTCTCATGGGGAACTGATTTTTATTTATTTTTTTTAAAAATATCTCCATTGCCTCATTATTCCACGATATTGTTTTCGGTGGGTGTTGGAGTCCGCCAAGGTTGTCCCTCGTCTCCGATTCTGTTTGTGATATCCATGACCAGACTCTCAAGTTGAGGAGTGTGTCCGTGTCGGGAACCTCAGAATTGCATCTTGTTTTAGGTATTTTGAAAACCAGGACTGATAAATTGAATTTCTTTTTTGTCTTTTTCTCTTTTTGTGGATCCCCCCCTTTTTTTTTTTCCTCCCCAATTGTACTTGGCCAATTACCCCACTCTTCTGAGCTGCCCTGGTCCCTGCCCCCCCCGATCCGGGGAGGGCTGCAGACTACCACATGTCTCCTCCCATACATGGGGAGTCACCAGCCTCTTCCTTTCACCTGACAGTGAGGAGTTTCGCCAGGGGGACGTAGCGCGTGGGAGGATCAGAAATACTTCAGTCAGAAATCAGAAACCAAGCCGGAGGTAACGCGGGGATTCAAACCGGTGATCCCCGTGTTGTTAGGCTATATTGTTTTATTTGAGTATTTTGAAAACCAGGCTTGATAAATTGAATTTCTGTGGGAAGTGGCACGTTGCTCACGATGGAAAATTCGACAATATGAGTGTGTACACATCAGCCAGTTTACACTTCTGCTGATGATTACTCTATTTTACACACTTCAGCACATGAGCGTCCTCTCCCATAAATCTAGCATGCAGAGGTCTTGTCCTGTCTGACTAACAGCTGTTAGCAGGAACAATGCAGCTCGATAGCTTTTATTGACTCGACTCAACAGAGAACACAGAAGCGACTTGGCAGTAGGGACACAAACGGACAGCGAATGGAGGTCAAACCCTGATCCTGTTCTGACCACACTGGAAATCTGCGCCATCGACACACAGGCGAATGAACACAAACTAGTCGTAAGTGTGAGATTTTTTTATTTTTATTTTATTTTTTTTTAAGAGAAATTGCTGAGGCAGTCATGCTTGCGTCAAAGCAGTTGCGGGCGTCTTATGAGGAATGAGCTGTGCCCCCGAGAGACAGACAGGGTGATGGTAAATGTGTTGCAACTGCTTATCAATAATCCATTGTTTAACCGCTTTCAATAAATCCCATTTAGAAAATAGACTTCATCGATCTCATATGAGACCCTTTGTTAAAAGACGCCTCTGGCTGTGTTTGGGATGTGAAGAGTTCAGATAACAGTGATTATGATCATAAACACTATTAATCAATGCTACACGTTCCTGTGGATATTAGATGAATAAAAGGCCTCAGGAAATTAGCCGTCAACAGGTTGCCGCGCTTATCTGTTTTTGTTTTCACGTCTCGCTGCTCGCACCTAGTTAATTATATTTGTGTGTCCTGTTAGCGCTGTGATTGATTGTGTGTTTGAAATACAAACGCACCGTTCCTATTTTTCATGTGCAAGGTGCCGTCATGCTGTCCTACACACAGCTCTCATTATCTGCAGGCTAATGACCTTCATCATACTCCTCATCATATATACGTGTGTGTGTGTGTGTGTGTGTGTGTGTGTGTGTGTGTGTGTGTGTGTGTGTGTGTGTGTGTGTGTGTGTGTGTGTGTGTGCATCTTTGTGTTTGTGTGTGTGTGTGTGTGCGCGCATGTGATAAACCAAGGGAAGCTTGAGGTCAGTCTTGTTCATTTTGATCACATCCTCCAGACTTGAGTGTCAATCTCAACCAGACCTATTAATCAGAGTAACTATTAATCAGAGTAACTATTAATCAGAGTAACTATTACTCAGTGTAACTATCAATCAGAGTAACTATTACTCAGTGTAACTATTAATCAGAGTAACTATTAATCAGTGTAACTATTAATCAGAGTAACTATTACTCACTGTAACTATTAATCAGAGTTACTATTAACAAGTGTAACTATTAATCGGAGTAACTATTAATCAGAGTAACTATTACTCAGTGTAACTATTAATCAGAGTTACTATTAACCAGTGTAACTATTAATCAGAGTAACTATTACTCAGTGTAACTATTAATAAGAGTAACTATTACTCACTGTAACTATTAATCAGAGTAACTATTACTCACTGTAACTATTAATCAGTTACTATTAACAAGTGTAACTATTAATCGGAGTAATCATTACTCAGTGTAACTATTAATCAGAGTTACTATTAACCAGTGTAACTATTAACCAGAGTAACTATTCATCAATGTAACTATTAATCAGAGTAACTATTAGCCAGTGTAACTATTAACCAGAGAAACTATTAACCAGTGTAATCAGAGTAACTATTAACCAGAGTAACCATTAACCAGTGTAATCAGAGTAACTATTAACCAGAGTGACTATTAACCAGTGTAATCAGAGTAACTATTAACCAGAGTAACTATTAACCAGTGTAATCAGAGTAACTATTAACCCGTGTAATCAGAGTAACTATTAACCAGTGTAACAGAGCAGGGATATTTTCATCACTTTCACTGAGTCGCTGGCCCCGTTTTGTAGTTAGCTAGTTTGTGGTGATGTGACAACAGTATCTGGGCCTTGCGTCTCTCGTGTGTGTGGCTGGTCGAAGAGTTTAAATTGGTGTTTAATGTGAAGTTACTGCAGTTTTTCAAACACCATTTTGTGCTGTGCTGGGACGCAGTCAAACCGGCGTGCACAAAGACACGCATATCCCGCTAACTGTAACCGTCTCAGAGGCGGTTACAGTGAGATGTTTACTTTATGTTTTTGTACTACATTCATGGTTACCGAGTTCATTCAGCCGCTAAAAAATGTAATAAATAAGTGGTTAAAGGGGGTAACATTGATAAAAATTCATTTGAAATATACCTCGGTAAATGAATGTTTAGTTAAAAAAATGTAGTGCCCTTTAATGCAAGGTTTAGACGTTTAGCGCCTAATGGGTCACATGACTAGAGTTTATCCAAGGGCATTGTGGGTCAGAACAAAGATGGACGCAGAGGAAGGACGTCTTCCTGTACAGCCCCCAAAATAACTCGATTCTACACGTGGTTCAAGAGGCGCACACGGTAATTGTCCTTCATTTGTTTTTTATTTGTGTGTAATGTTTGTTGACATGGACAGTATGACGTGTTTTCAGCCATTTTACTTATTCACATTTCTGTTGCGCTAACGTTTGGGCTTGTTAGGCAACGCACACTAGCTTGAGAGACTTTTGACCCTTTAGCCCCTAGCTAACGGGTCTGACCCTTTAGCACCTAGCTAACGGGTCTGACCCTTTAGCCGAGCGGTTAGTGATGTCGCCTTGTGGTGCAGTACACCCCGTATCGAATCCCGCACCGGGCAACAAAATAACCGGTTACAATATCGTTAACCCAGCAACGAACCTCGTTCCCGAGACACAACATGGCCGCGCGTACACAGCCGTGACGTCACGCAGGAAAGAATTTTTTTTTTCAAAAGATTAAAACCCCGTGGCTTAAAAATATACAATACTAAGAGTAATAATTGACCATGATTATAGCTGCAGGTGTCCTGTCAACAGTTTTACAGGCGTCTCTTTTACAACACGTTGCCTATGGGGGAAACGCTTTTTGGGCCGCAGGGGATTTTTCGCTGCAATACCGCGAGTGGCCACTGGAGAAAATTGGCGCCGTATCCGGTTCTACTATAATGCATCCATGCTTTAAAGGGAATGAGAGATGTATATTTTAAAGTTTGTCTTTTATTTTCTTGTAGTTTTCACGGCGTCTGCTTACGATAGAGAGAGAGATATATAAGATAAATCTTCAAAAGACATCTCTGTATGATGCGTGGCCATTATTTCATTAGACCAGTGTAGCTACACACTATGTGGGTAAGTGTGGAGGCAGCGTGCTGCTGGCCAGTCTCCCTCACCTCTCATATGCAAATCGCCTCCCCCGTGCTGCTCTGATTGGCTGGGTGTGATTAACATTCTGCCAGTGTTTGACTTCATTAGCCCAGTGTTACTGTGCCAACACGCAGCACTAAAAAGAGACTTTGTCAATGTTTGACATCTCATGAAGTGATGCTGTGTGTGCGTGCGTGTGTGTATGCGCGTGTGTGTGTGTGTGTGTGTGTGTGTGTTGAAGGGTGGGCATTGCTGTCACCGTTTTCAATCTTATCTAGGGACATTTGAATTAGGGCTGTGGGAGAGACTGTACCCCCCCCCCCCACTGGCATCTTATGAAAATTGAAATGATTGTGCGTCTGGATTAAACAGCTCTATTTGTTTGTGTGTTTTTTGAGTGTAGTAACATGCTGCAGGTTATCTACACACCGCAATGACACAAAACGCTGCTCTCATCATCACCTGTGCTGACCCAGCGCCACGTTCAGCCCGTGGTCAGTGACAAGGGATAATCTCAGCCTGTTCCCTTGAATCCATTTAAGCTTGGACCGGCGCCAGTTGTGTCCACGATGTGGGATGGATCATAAAAATAAAGCATATGTGCTGCTGGGATGTGAAGGCTAAACTAGCCATGACAAATTCGCCTGCAGCCAGGCGTCACTCAGCTTTCACCAAAGCCACTCTGTCACCGCCGTATTTCAACAGTGACAGTATGAGTAGTGCAGTCTCAACACATATCACCAGGTTTGTCATGACACGCATATAAAGGTCTCAGCTGTGTGTGTGTGTGTGTGCGTGCATTGTGAGCATTTATTGCCAAGTTTGTGTGTCTGCAACATGCGTAAGTTTGTGTGAATGTGCACCTGTGTGTGAGTATGTGTTGGGTAGGACAGGTGAAAATACACAACTGGGGAGGACCACCACAGGCCATCCTCCCCAGATGGTGGCGCGAATTCACATTTGCAGCGGCCTCACCCAGTACCGTCCATGCAGTGTCTTTGTCCACATCTGCGTCTACGTTTGTTTCGTTTTCGTTTGAAGCAGCGCAGTGGTTAGTGTGGTCACCTCACAGCAAGAAGGTTCTGGGTTCGAGCCCCGGGGTAGTCCAACCTTTGGGGTCGTCCTCTGTGTGGAGTTTGCATGTTCTCCCCGTGTCTGTGTGGGTTTCCTCCGGATGCTCCGGTTTCCTCCCACAGTCCAAAGACATGTAGGTCAGGTGAATCTGCCATACTAAATTGTCCCTAGGTGTGTGTGTGTGTGTGTGGGCCCTGTGTGATGGCCTGGCGGCCTGTCCAGGGTGTCTCCCCGCCTGCCGCCCAGTGACTGCTGGGATAGGCTCCAGCATCCCCGTGGCTCTGAGAGCAGGATAAGCGGTTCGGATAATGAATGGTTGGAAATGTGTTACTGTAGTTTGGGTGTGTTTTTGTGTTTGTGTTGCACTGCTGTGGGCTGGGGGAAACCATATTTCGTTTTATTTCATGTACACAAGTATACATGAAACGAAATGACAAATATAGTCAAATACAGAAAAATATAGTGTTATAGTGTTCCTGATTTATTTATTTTTTGTTTGTTTATTGATTGTGAGGACATTTACGTTGCGGTTATAGTCAATGGTTTTGAATTTTAACACTATTTGGGAGGGAAATATTCTCACAGCGGGCGTTTTTGTCTGTCCTGCCCCGTGTAAAATATCTAATGCCTTGAATTGGGGCAATTGGCCCTCAGGAATGCAATTCCAGTGATAGAGCAATTCTGGATTTCCCCTCGGTGGCCCAGGGTTTCACAGAAGTGTTGTGCAGCCTTTTCTAAACTGAAGTCAATACCCGTTGCCCATTTATCTACAAAACACCCTGACACCGAGGGCATCCCAAGGTACACGTGCACACACGTGCACGCAAACACAATCCACACACAGCTGAGTCTTCACCACCTGAAGATGAATCAAGGATTTGAAGCCAAAAAAAAACAAAAAAAAACCTAAAAGTTTGTGATGGACTGGCGGCCTGTCCAGGGTTTCTCCCCGCCTGCTGCCCAGTCACTGCTGGGATAGGCTGCAGCATCCCGCCACCCTGAGAGCAGGATCAGCGGTTCGGATAACAGATGGATGGATGGAAAAACCTAAAAGTTGAAATAATTTTCTTAATCCCAAGTCATTTCAGTGGTGCTTTTCTCTCAAAGATTCATATTGTGGGGCATCCGGATAGCGTAGTGGTCTATTCCGTTGACTACCAACACGGGGATCGCAGGTTTGAACCCCCGTGTTACCTCCGGCTTGGTCAGGCGTCCCTACAGACACAGTTGGTCGTGTCTGTGGGTGGGAAGTCGGATGTGGGTATATGTCCTGGTCGCTGCACTAGCGCCTCCTGTGGTCTGTCGGGGGGCCTGTTTGGGGGGGCGGGGGGATTGGGGGGAATAGTGTGATCCTCCCATGCGCTACGTCCCCCTGGTGAAACTCCTCACTGTCAGGTGAAAAGAAGCGGCTGGCGACTCCACATGTATGGGAGGAGGCATGTGGTAGTCTGCAGCCCTCCCCGGATCAGCAGAGGGGGTGGAGCAGTGACTGGGACGGCTTGGAAAATAGGGTAATTGGGTAATTGGCCAAGCACAATTGGGGAGAAAAATCAAACAAAAGAAAGATTTATATTGTTTGGTTCTGTTTTCGGTCGAGCACGTGGGGCATTTTTACTCAGGAGACAAAGCGATTTAGTTGAGCAGAAGTAATTACTTCTCGTCACCCTTGCATTGCGAAGGATATTGGAAATACAGCCATCAAGACATAGACATAAAGACATCATATTATGCATATACAGCATCACTTCCCTACATCTCTGAAGTGTATGTATTCTGAAGATGGTGAGTCATCATGATGGAGCATCTCTCTCCCTCGTCTCCTCAGTTTGACAGTCATGTCTTTATCAACCCCTTACAATGCTGGAAGTGAGCCCACACAGAGTCATGGAATATTAAAATATGCAGTAATGTCTAGTTGCTGTGTGTGGCCTTTTTTGTGCCAGTAGAGTTTTATAATTTAGTTTTGGGACCTTGACTGACAGGCTGGAACAGCCAATTGAATTGTTGCTCCCCAACTCGGCCAGAGTGACACTAGAAGCAAAATCAGGGTTATTTTCATCCCTGTGCCTTCTTTTTCTTTACAGTCATAATTGAATGAAATTGTTATTTTATTTCTTAAGGTGAGTCCAGATATGAGTCTGAAGTTTCACATTTCTTGCATGGTAGCAAAATAAACTAAAACATGTTTGGGTATAAAATTTCAAATGAAATAGTTCAATAGATATATCTAGAAATGTTTGGTTTTGATATGTTAGTAATCTATTCTAATTATTCCCATCTCTTTCACTTTTTTGAGCTGAGGTTACTTTGCTAATGATCCCAGGTCCGAGCCAGTTTACACATTGAAATCTCTTGAAAAACACACATACTAGTTGCAGAATTGAGGGTGTAACAACATAAAGTCAGTATTTGGTTTTGGCTGTTATAAGCCGGTTCCAAAATAAAATAAAAAGCAAATATATGAGAGGCCATTTAGGCCGTAATTTATACCCACACACACACACACACATTTCATACAGACACAACCCTCCCACACACAGTACTTATACCCTCTTACATGCACAATCGTACTCTCACACGCACTGTTGTCTGGGCCATAAATTATATACGCACACAACTGTAATTTCTTAAAAACACCAACATTCATCACTTAGACACTATCATACTCTCACACGTACACAATAATACCATCTATACAGCGTAAATTCTTAAAGAACAAAATTAGGAAACCGATTGCACTTGGGAAAAGTTAAGCAAATTAACTTGTGTCAAGTTATGTTGATTTTATGTGAAATTAACTCGACAATTAAGTTAATTTCTTACTTTTCTCAAGTGTAATCGGTTTCCTCATTTTTTTAAGTAAACTTAACTTTTAGAATTCACAGTGTAGTACTGTATGCAAGATAGAATAGTGGTGTGTAAGAGTTTTTATTTTATTTGCGATATTGTTCTCATGAGAGAAATTGTAGTGTGTGTCAGTGTAGCAGTGTATGTGAGAGAGCAGCAGTGTGTTAGAGAGTATAGCACTCTGTGAGTGTAGCAGTGTGAGAGAGTGTAGCAGTGTATGTGAGAGAGTGTAGCAGTGTGTGAGAGAGTGTAGCAGTGTATGTGAGAGAGTGTAGCAGTGTATGTGAGAGTGTGTGAGAGAGTGTAGCAGTGTATCTGAGTGTACCACTGTGTGTGAGTGTAGCAGTGTATGTGAGAGAGTGTAGAGAAGGGTCCGAAATTAACTTTTTTGGCTTACTGGCCAAGGGGACTGGTAGATGAAAAAAATCTACTGGCCAAGCATATTTTTTACCAGCCAAAATAATTAGTAGCCTTATTTGTGCCATACATACGTTTTCAGTGCATGTCAATGAGAGAATAAGGTATTGTGTTGAATAAAAGCTTTTAAAAATGTGACAAGAGCAGATCTGAAGCAAAAATATTTTTATGTAACATTAGTCAGTGGTTAAAAGATAAAATGTTACGAGTATGATTTCATGTTTTATTTGCAGTATTATTATAAGTACTGGAGTGCTCCACATGCCCATCCCGAGTCCCAGACTACTTCTCTCTCTACAGCAGCCACTTTCTTTGCATCGTCCATGAAGTCTGGCCTAAACGTGTTCTGCATTCTCCTGCTGGTCTGCTCGGACATGGCTATTAGCGCTTTTACGGAGGATGTTGCGAGGACAGGCTCCGACTGAGCCTGAGAGGCCTTCATACAGGTAATGTGACAACTGGAGGTCTCATGTTCCTTGATGTTTTCTACCTTCATTATCTTGTTACCGATGACAAATGAATTGCTACGGTTTTTGGCATCCTGGCGACAGACGGAGCAACTCCTTATCACGGGCTTTGCATTATACTCCAGCCAGCCTCTCGCAGCTCCTTTATTGTCATACCTCCACTTTTCACTAAACTTTCTTTTTCTTTTTCGGTTTGGTGGTGATGGTGGCTTCTTCCTCCTCTTCGGGGCATGCTTGTCTTTTTGATGGTGGTTTTGTGCCCTCTAAATATCGCCACATAACTGGTGTTGCTCGCTAACGTTAGTTAAAAGAATAGAGTAGGCTAGTACCGAGTTTGATGGGTGCTGCTGTCATTGTTCCTCTCAAGTGTGTGTGTAATGTTACCCGCCAGTAGCGTCTAGCGACATTCTAATGCACTTTGATTGGTTAATTTCTGTTATTGTTGTTGCTGTTATTGTTCTAATGCACTTTGGTTGGTTAATTTCTATTATTGTTGTTGCTGTTATTGTTCTAATGCACTTTGGTTGGTTCATTTCTGTTATTGTTGTTGCTGTTATTGTTCTAATGCACTTTGGTTGTTTCATTTCTGTTATTGTTGTTGCTGTTATTGTTCTAATGCACTTTGGTTGGTTCATTTCTGTTATTGTTGTTGCTGTTATTGTTCTAATGCACTTTGGTTGGTTCATTTCTGTTATTGTTGTTGCTACGTTATTGCTGTTGGTAAGGAGAGAGAGAGAGAGAGAGAGAGAGAGAGAGATGGGGGGATTATGTGGTTGGATTTCACTTTTTGGTTACTCGCCATGTGGCGGGTAGGCTTCTGAGATTTACTCACCAATCAGAAAATCTACTCGCTTTTGGTGGGTGTCGAGTGTTAATTTCGGACCCTGGTGTAGAGTGTGTGAGAGAGTGTAGTAGTGTGTGTGAGAAAGTATGATAGTGTAAGTAAGAGACAATAAGACTGTCCTCCACCAAAAAACAACCCCATAGGTGTTTGTACAAGCAGCTTATTAGGACCTATAGTGAGGTTTTAAGCTACTTTCTCGCGCTCCTCCGTAATTATAACAGGTCACTTCCCCTGTAACAATAAGCATCTCCTCCCATGAGCTCTCGTGAGAAGGAATATTAATAAAAGCAAAGTTTAATGTCACATAGTGGTTATAATGTCCACGCTAGCTGACTTTCTAACTTGTGGCTAACATTAAGTTAGCTCTTATGATGTCATTCATAGGTAAACATACTGTCAATAGCGATCTTACTTACTATACTAGACGGCCAAACAACACAAAAACACACTGACACCATATTCTATTGTTCTCACATTGTTTTAAAAACCCACAATGCACAGAGGCGAGAAGTATCTGTGGCATACCTCCTGCCGCCAGTAGGGGCGCTAATTTAGGAAACGCTCCTGTGGGTCGTATTAGAGGACAAATGACCTATGTGGTCATATGGGTTGGAGGACTTGTTGGAGAGAGACGATGGTTGGGCGTGTGAATTAATGTGTGTACGCGGGACCGTCTGTTGATGTGTATATATAACACAAAATGAGTGTGTGTGTGAGACAGAATGACAACACATGAAAAGAAAATGTGTGTGTGTGTTTGACAGAGTGGAATAATCTAAGTGAGGGGCAATGGTTGTGTGTTTGAGACATTATGATGGTTTATGTGAGAGGGAAATGTACTGTGTGAGAGAGTATTATCAAGGAGGAAGTCAGTTTGATCCAACAGGAAGACAGTTTAAATCCTCGTTCCCTGATTAGCTTACAGCCTGAAAAAACAAAGCCTATACCTGCCCAGGGCACCGCTAGCTGAATTGGTGCTACAGAGTGCAATTAAAACAAGCAGTGGCACTTTTAAGGACTACTTGACAGTTTTGGTAGAAAGGTAGACATGATTTTTCTTCTTATTTACCTTCAATTTCAATGTCAGTGTCACTTTGTGGAAGATAATGGTAATGAGCAGAACACTCATTCATGGTGAACTGAAGTATATACACAAACACCAGCTTTAACAGACTATGAGCATACACTCATGAGATATGGCGTGCAGTTTTCACAAGACAAGAAAGATACAGGAGAAAACACACACACACACACACACACACATATATATATATATATATATAGACTTTTTTTAAAAGAAACACTCAATGGTAGGGAAAGTGCTCAACAAATAAGGAGCAAAATCATGGCATGAAACAGGCTTGTACTGCCTCAAAGAATTACTTGACTCACTGGATTTATATATATATATATATATATATATAGTGTTTTTTCTCTCCCAGAAACCATCAGTGGTGTTGATAAAAGTGCTGAACAGATGAGGAGTGGAATATTAAGATAGAGATCACTTTCCAAGATTGTGTTAAGCGATCTAGTTAAAAAGAATGCATTATCATACAATTGGCATTATTACTATTATTATTATTATCATCAATAATAGTAGTATTGGATTCGTAGTAGTAGTAGTAGTCCTGCAAGTGACATCATACCAGACCTTTTTTGTTGTTGCTGTTGCTTAAATTGAAAGATCAGTGAGGAAAATAAGATTGAAATGTACCATGGGAACCCTTCTCTTGACACATAATAAATTAGATAACATTTCCATCTGTGACAGACACGTCTGCTTACCCAAGCCAGACAGTGTCTGACTGGAGTACCCACATAGGGAGGAAGGTAACAAGGGCTGATGATGAAGAGGTGAAGTCATATCTCAGTCCTGATGAGGAAGCTGGGCCGTGCCCATGAAATCCTGCTTCTTCATCTGTAAAGATAAGCCAGTCAGAAACCGAGAATTTAGTACTACTTCCTTTCCAATCAAACTCTCTCACACAAACGCCTCTTTTCAATCACATGTCCTGTCATTCTGTCTTACGTTCACTGTTTCTGACACACGACTCTTCTCGTTCACGTGTACTATTAATCTCATACTTGGTCGGGCGTCCCTACAGACACAACTGGCCATGTCTGCGGGTGGGAAACCGGATGTGGGTATGTCTCCTGGTCGCTGCACTAGCGCCTCCTCTGGTTGGTCAGTTGGGGTGCCTGTTCAGGGGTGAGGGGGACCTGGGGGGAATAGCGTGATCCTCCCATGCGCTACATCCCCCCTGGTGAAACTCCTCACTGTCAGGTGAAAAGAAGTGGCTGGTGACTCCACATGTATGGGAGGAGGCCTGTGGTAGTCTGCAGCCCTCCCCAGATCAGCAGAGGGGGTGGAGCAGAGACCGGGATGGCTCAGAATAGTGGGGTAATTGGCTGGATACAATTGGGGAGAAAAGGGTGGGGGGATAAAATAAATAAATAAATATATATATATATATATATATGTATATATTAAGATATCTTAATATCTTAATAATCTCCTACTCATTTGTTGAGCACTTTTTTCAACACTATTGATAGTTTCCAGAAAAAACCCCCACTATATATATATCTATATCTATATATATATATGACAAGATGATGTTAAAAGAAAGTTACTACAGCAGCTTTATGGTGCATACTGTTGTATCCAGCACTTGTGTTTCTTTGGGATTGATAAAGCATCACGTGTAGCCCCATGCATGACAGTAGACTGGTACGGAGGCGAGCAGCATACTGCAGTGCTGCATAATAGATGGTTGTCATGTGCTCCAAGCTGGGGTTAGATGCTGTAGATTCAACAGTTTGACTCTGATGTCCTTTGTACCATATTTGTCACACAGATCCCTGCAGAAGCCTCTGCTTACATAATTTATGTTTTTGCCGTTCACCTTACCTCATCAAGCCTGTAAAATGCACAGTGTGTGAATGTGGGAGTAGGTGTTTACTTGCCCGTCTCTCCAGAGGCTGTTGGCTCCATTCCAGTGTGGTGTTTCATCCTTACATAGTGGCATTGCTTTCATGCAGGAGACTCGCCTCCGGGAGAATAGCTGTAATGGCCCCTCCTACTCTCTTTGCTGTGCTTATCCTGCTTTGCTGTTTTCGTCCTTTCCAAGAGGCTGGAAGGCAGATTTTGAAGTGTCCTCGGTAAATGTGAGGCACACCTGGGCTGGTTAGTCACATGGCTTTAAAGCTGCTCAGCCCCCAGTAGTCTCCTTCTTCCTCCCCCTTTACATCCATCTTTTTCTGGGGTATTTTTAGTTGTTTTGTTTGGTAGGCCTCTGCGTCACAGTTTACGACACCCACATTTCTTGCTAACGCATGCACCACACATAATACACCGCTGAAGATATTCACATTTAGAAGATTTTCACATTTAGGTGTGACAAACACATGACACGTGTGTTTTTCACACCTACGACTTCGACTCACACCTCAGTTACATGACGCAGCATGCAGATACAGGTTTAAGAAGGTTTATTCTCATAAACAAAAGACAAAAACAGATGGTAACCCGATAATTTTTACTACTACTGTTACTACTACTACTACTACTACTACTACTATTACTTTCCGTTGCTCCCGTTAGGGGGCGCCACAGCAGATCATCCATTTCCATCTCTTCCTGTCCTCTGCATCTTCCTCTGTCACACCAGCCACCTGCATGTCCTCCCTCACCACATCCATAAACCTCCTCTTTGGCCTTCCTCTTCTCCTCTTCCCTGGCAGCTCCATATTCAGCATCCTTCTCCCAATATACCCAGCATCTCTCCTCCACACATGTCCACACCATCTCAATCTTGTCTCTCTTGCTTTGTCTCCAAACCGTCCAACCTGAGCCGTCCCTCTAATATACTCGTTCCTAATCCTGTCCTTCATCACTCCCACTGAAAATCTTATCATCTTCATCTCTGCCACCTCCAGCTCCACCTCCTGTCTTTCCATCAGTGCCACTGTCTCCAAACCATACAACATAGCTGGTCTCACTACCATCTTGTAAACCTTCCCTTTAACTCTTGCTGGTACCCTTCTGTCACACATCACTCCTGACACTCTTCTCCACCCACTCCACCCTGCCTGCACTCTCTTCTTCACCTCTCTTCTGCACTCCCCGTTACTTTAAGTTGACTCCAAGTATTTAAACTCATACACCTTCATCACCTCTACTCCTTGCATCCTCGCTGTCCTCCCTCTCATTCACACATATGTATTCCATCTTGCTCCTACTGACTTTCATTGCTCTTCTCTCCAGTGCATACCTCCACCTCTCCAGGCTCTCCTCAACCTGCACCCTACTGTCGCTACAGATCACAATGTCATCCGCCAACATCACAGCCCACAGTAACTCTGTAATTTACAGGCCCTTAATTACATCTGATTGTGAAGAAATTGCTAAGAAATTACGTTGTCATGTAATGTGGGCTATACCTCTCTCCATACCAACTAATTCCCATATAATCACCAACCAAACCTCTTTATTCTGCCCTACTTTGACTCTATAATTACCCAATACTTCCCAGTGATTCTACTATTTCAACTCATCATTTACTGATTTTACTTTACTGTAATTTCTTAGCAATTTCCTCACAATTACTGTGTAATTAACGGCCTGTAAATTCTAGCGTTACCAAACAGATTTGTCAAACTCGGCAGCACTGTGAAACCTAAAAATAAAACATGAAAATAAACATCTTCCAAATATCAATAAACAATTCAAATTCATCACATTAGTAATATAAATGATAATCAAAAAAGTAACAAAGGATGTAAGCCATGGCATGAATGGAGAAGATAAACACACTTCTCCTCTTCAGTGGAAGAGTGGCGCTCTGCAGACAGACAGAAGAGCCCTCAGGCTGAAGATGCACTTATAATATATCTTAACCCCACCCGCCTGGGACAATCCAGATCGGATAGGGGGGGGTTAGGGAAATGATTAAGGCATTTCAAGAATTATCTGCAATGAGTTTTACACTTGATATTTTATATTATATATATATATATATATATCGCCATTATCCAAACCGCTTATCCTGCTCTCAGGGTATATATAATATATATATATATATATATATATATATTTTTTTTTTTTTTTATCCCCCCACCCTTTTCTCCCCAATTGTACTTGGCCAATTACCCCACTCTTCTGAGCCGTCCTTCTCTCTGCTCCACCCCCTCGGCCAATCCGGGGAGGGCTGCAGACTATCACATGCCTCCTCCATGCCTCCTCCCATACATGTGGAGTCACCAGCCGCTTCTTTTCACCTGACAGTGAGGAGTTTCACCAGGGGGACATAGCACGTGGGAGGATCACGCTATTCCCCCCAGTTCCCCCTCCTCCCTGAACAGGTGCCCCGACCGACCAGAGAAGGCACTAGTGCAGCAACCAGGACACACACCCACATCTGGCTTCCCACCCACAGACACGGCCAATTGTGTCTTAAGGAATGCCCAACCAAGCCGGAGGTTACATGGGGATTCGAACAGGCGAGCCCCATGTTGGTAGGCAACAGAATAGACTGCCACGCCATCTGGATGCCCAGATATTCTATAATGTTTAATGTTATAATGAAAACCTGCTTTGAATTAACTTCAGCTTTTAACAAATCGTGTTTTTAATTTAATTTAGTTTCACCCAATTGGGGTGTGGCACTAGCTCCACCTACCAATAAAGAATGAATACGGGGGCATCCAGGTAGTGTGGCGGTCGAGTCCATTGCCTACCAATGCGGGGCTCACCGGTTCGATTCCCCGTGTTACCTCTGTCTTGGTCGTGTGTCCCTACTGACACAACTGGCCGTGTCTGTGGGTGGGAAGCCAGATGTGGGTGTGTGTCCTGGTCACTACACTAGCTCCTCCTCTGGTCGGTCAGGGCGCCTGTTCGGGGGGAGGGAGAACTGGGGGGAATAGCTTGATCCTCCCACACACTACATCCCCCTAGTGAAACTCCTCACTGTCAGGGGAAAAGAAGTGGCTGGTGACTCCACATGTATTGGAGGAGGCATGTGGTAGTCTGAAGCCCTCCCCGGATCAGCAGAGGGGGTGGAGCAGAGACCGGGACGGCTCGGAAGAGTGGGGTAATTGGCCAAGTACAACTGGGGAGAAAAAGGGGGAAATTACAAAAAAAAAAAAGGAAAAGAATAAATACACCAATCAGTCAAAACATTAAAACCACCGACGGGTCAGTGAATAACATTGATTATCTCATCACAATGGCACCTGTCCAGGGGTGGGATATATTAGGCAGGAAGTGAAGTCAGTTCTTGAAGTTGACGTGTTGGAAGCAGGAAAAATGGGCAAGCGTAAGGACCTGAGTGACTTTGACAAGAGCCAATTTGTGATGGCTAGACGACTGGGTCAGAGCATCTCCACAACGGCAGGTCTTGTGGGTGTTCCCAGTATGCAGTGGTCAGTACCTACCAAAAGTGGTCCAAGGAAGGACAACCGCTGAACCGGTGACAGGGTAATTGGTGCCCAAGGCTCATTGACGTGCGTGAGGAGTGAAGGCTAGCCTGTCTGGTCTGATCCCACAGAAGAGCTACTGTAGCTCAAATTGCTGAAAAAGTTAATGCTGACTATGACAGACAGGTGTCAGGACACACAGTGCATCACAGCTTGCTGCGTATGGGGTTGTGTAGCTGCAGACCGGTCAGTGTCCATGATGACCCCTGTCCACCACTGAAAGCACCTACGATGGACACGTGAGCGTCAGAACTGGACCATGGAGCAGTGAAGAAGGTGGCCTGGTCTGATGAATCAGGTTTACTTTTACATCATGCGGACGGCCGGGTGCATGTGCGTTGTTACCTGGGGAAGAGACGACACCAGGATGCACTATGGGGAGAAGGCAAGCCGGCAGAGGCAGTGTGATGCTCTGTTCTGCTGGGAAACCTCGGGTCCTGCCATACATGTGGCTGTTACTTTGACATGTGCCACCTACCTAAACATGGTTGCAGACCAGGTACACCCCTTCATGGTAACAGTACCCTCTGATGGCAGTGGCCCCAGGTGGTTTTAATGTTTTGGCTGATTGGTATAGATTTTCAAAATATGTCCGTTTGTCACAGTGAAGAAGTGACTGGTGAGAGAGAGAGAGAGAGAGAGAGAGAGAGAGAGAGAGAGAGAGAGAGAGAGAGAGAGAGAAGAGAGAGAGAGAGAGAGAGAGAGAGGAGAGAGAGAGAGAAGAGAGAGAGAGAGAGAGAGAGAGAAGAGAGAGAGAAGAGAGAGAGAGAGAGAGAGAGAGAGAGAGAGAGAGAGAGAGAGAGAGAATAGTTTGGTGAGAGTCGAGTTATGTCGGGTATGTTGTTGAGCTGCAGGAATATAGTGGAAATCCATGTTTTATGTCCTATTTGCTTAATTGTGCTTTTTTATTTCATCATCCAGGTTTAGATGCTGCAACTTAGAGAGGTTTATGTTTGTGTCCTAACTCACTTGTTGAGTGTGCACCCTCGACTGGCAGGTAAAACACAAGACTCTCAGTCCGGTAGCAATTTACTGCGGTGATTTAAGTGACGAGGGCTGTATTGTCACAGTGATTAACCATTCTGTTGTCTTACGGTCAGAAAGGCCCAAAGCAGTGTTTAACAGCAGAGAAAAGACTCTGAATGATTGTTTTTCAACCTGACATGTGATGACTTATTCCTATAGCGACCCCAACATTAGAAAAAGTGAAACACTTTTGTTCATACTTCCATGAAAGCTGTACACCAATAGGGTACTAAGACTGTCTTCGGGTCATGTTTGACCCTATAAAAACGAGTGGTGTCTGCTGATTGGATGCCAACAAGTCCTCAAACCCATACGACCACATAGGTCGTTTGTCCCTCTAATACGACCCACAGGAGTGTTTCCTGAATTAGCGCCCCTACTGGCGGCAGGAGGTATGCCACAGATACTTTTCGCCTCTGTGCATTGTGGGGTTTTTAAAACGATGTGAGAACAATAGGAATATGGTGTCAGTGTGTTTTTGTGTTGTTTGGCCGTCTAGTATAGTAACTAAGCTCGCTATTGGCAGTATGTTTACCTATGAATGACGTCATAAGAGCTAACTTAACGTTAGCCACAAGTTAGCAAGTCAGCTAGGACATTATAACCACTATGTGACGTTAAACTTTGCTTTTATTAGTATTCCTTCTCACGAGAGCTTATGGAAGGAGATGCTTATTGTTACAGGGAAGTAACGTGTTATAATTATGGATGAGCGCGAGGAAGGAGCTTAAAACCTCACTATAGGTCGTAATAAGCTGCTTGTACAAACCACCTACGGGGTGTTTTTTTGGTGGACGACGGTCTATTATAGAGATACTTGCATCAAAATCCGACTTTTCCTCTTGTTCATCGATGTAAGGAGTGTGGATGTGATCGATGAGACAAATGGTGGCCCTAAAGTCACATTTATGGCCAGACGAGAGGTATCGGTGGCCAAGTAACTGATTTCCAGTTGGAGAAAATGTGGTAACTTGCCGCGTCATGAATTACCATTAGCGTAGAGGGCGTGTCCGTAGCAGGACGCTATAAAAGTGGAGACGCACCCTTTTCTCCCCCCCTGCTTCCTTGCTAGATCGCGTTGAAGTTGGTTTTGCTGAACTTTATTATTGATCTTGCTAGCTGTATCGCTATCTATCTATCTATCTATCTATCTATCTATCTATCTATCTATCTATCTATCTATCTATCTATTTTTTTTCTTTTGTAAAGTGACGACAGAGCAGGAAGGGGGCTGTCACCAGTGAATTTCTCGTTTTTCTACGGCAAGCGGTTTAGCCCCAGTGTTTAGCCCACCCAGCCACACCCACACGACCGCCCTGAATTTCAGTTGCCAATAGCTATGAAACCATAAACCACACTCACCTTTCAGCTGTAATTCAAACCACCCGTGTTCAAAATGTGCTCAGAAACAGCATGCCGGTATCTCTTTAAATGCAGTCTTTCTGCACTGTGAAGAGGGAGATCCCAGCTAGTCACAGAGTTTGTGATGAATGACAGGTGGTTTCTTCAGGCAGAATGGATTTGGGGTTTAAAGTTAAATTAAGTTGCTTTAATTTAGAGGTTTAATGATGGCGGGTCATAAATGACCCCTAAGACCAGGGCGGTATACACAATGTGTGGACAACACGGGTTAATTTAGCTTATTTAGTTGTAACGCGTTATAACACAGTGCTGTAACTGAGCAGCTTTGAGTAAAAACACTGCAGCTTATTAGAATTAACATTAGGGTCCGCGGTGGTGTAGCGGTCTAAGCATCGGCTTTGTGTCGATGCAGTTGCCCACTGGGGACCGGGGTTCGCGCCTCGGTCTCGTCAGATCCGA
Organism: Lampris incognitus; assembly: GCF_029633865.1. Lineage (NCBI taxonomy): Eukaryota > Metazoa > Chordata > Actinopteri > Lampriformes > Lampridae > Lampris > Lampris incognitus. Next base: position 65,766,069 of record NC_079216.1, read on the forward strand.
CTGTGGCCGGACTCGATGAAGCAGCAATAATTGGCACTGCTGTCTTCGGGAGGGTGGCGGAGTCGGCTTGTGTTCGTCATATGAATGCGTCTCAGGGTGTGTCGGGAAAAAGCAGTGGTTCGGCCCGGAGTCGCCTTGTCACGAAAGTGGCGAGGCGACTCCTTCGAGACTGCCGGCGAATGCATGCAGTACGAGGGTGGGTGTTTGAATTAGAACAGGGAGCGATTGGCCACTAAATTGGGAGAAAAAAGGAAAAATCAGAAATACATTTTTGAAAAAAAAAAGAAGAATAAACGTGATCACTTCTATCAGTTCTGTAAGAACTTTCTCTAATGCCTTTTTTCAGTTGTCCATTCATCCTTCCACAGGCAGTTGCCTCATCCCTTTGCCACCATCACTAAACACAAGAGAGTTATGATTATTAACGGGCATCACACAGTAATGGCTGCACATGAGCACCAACCTCCAAAGCAAACGGCTCCGTCCTAATGGATCACATGTTTATTTCAGACACTGCACATCCTCCATAACTTACCAGAGTTCATGCATGTTGAGTACTATATATGTACTGCCGAGCATCTAGAGCAAAGTTAGACTACATCAAATCACACACACACTCTCCCTGGTCATACTAAACACCACTGACAGAAGTTTTACATTACATAAAACACAAAAAAGACGTCTCTCTCCCCAGCAACGTCCTCCAGCAGGCCAGATTGGACATGTAGTCCCTCCAGCGAGTTCTGGGTCTACCCTGGGGTCTCCTCCCAGTTGACCCCGGGTATCAAAATAGTTTAAAAAAAAAAACTTCACTGAATGCCTTTTATGATAATTCTTGCTCACTTATTTTTTCAGGTGTCACAAATGTTCTCCGCCAGCGACCCTGACGGCACGATAAGCAGTTTGGATAATGGATGGATGGACAAAAGGCCTGACACAATGCACGTGTATATTGTTAATTCTGCTGAGTTTCTTCTTTTTTTAATCACACCTTGGTATAAAATATAACACAAGACAACATATACAAATACACTAAAGACTCATCTGAGTTGCCAGAGATAAGCGCGCGTGTGGCTACATGGTAAATAATTATTTACCATGGTTTTGTTTGTTTGGATTTGGCCTAATTACAGTCACTGTGTGCATCATTATCAGTAGTATGCTGTGTAAATTTGCACAAACTGTGGACTGGAAGAAGCTTAACAATTAATTACTTTTCCCTCCCACATAACACTTTGATGGAGAAAGAAGAAAGTCTTCAAACCCAAACACTGTGTGTGTGTGTGTGTGTGTGTGTGTGTGTGTGTGTGCGCGCGCGCGTACATTTTGTGCATGCGCGTGTGTTTGTGTTGTGATGTAGTATGCTTTAAGTTGCTCGGTGGCATATACAGTGCATCCGGAAAGTATTCACACCCCTTCACCTTCCCCACATTTTGTTATGTTACAGCCTTATTCCAAAATGGATTAAATACCTTTTTTTCTCATCAATCTACACACAATACCCCATAATGACAAAGTGAAAAAGGTTTTGTAGAAATTTTTGCAAATTTATTAAAAATAAAAACCTGAAATATTGCGTGTACATAAGTATTCACAGCCTTTGCTATGACACTCAACATTGAGCTCAGGTTCATCCTGTTTCCACTGATCATCCTTGAGATGTTTCTACATCTTGATTGGAGTCCACCTGTAGTAAATTCAATTGATTGGACATGATTTGGAAAGGCACACACCTGTCTATATAAGGTCCCACTGTTGCCAGTGCATGTCAGAGAAGAAACCAAGCCATGAAGTCAAAGGAATTGTCTGTGGACCTCCGAGACAGGATTGTATTGAGGCACAGATCTGGGGAAGGGTACAAAAAAATGTCTACAGCTTTGAAGGTCCCGAAGAGCACAGTGATCTCCATCATTCGTAAATGGAAGAAGTTTGGATTCACCAGGACTCTTCCTAGAGCTGGCCGCCCAGCCAAACTGAGCAATCGGGGGAGAAGGGCCTTGGTCAGGGAGGTGACCAAGAACCCGATGGTCACTCTGACAGAGCTCCAGCGTTCCTCTGTGGAGATGAGAGAACCTTCCAGAAGGACAACCATCTCTGCAGCACTCCACCAATCAGGCCTTTATGGTAGAGGGGCCAGACGGAAGCCTCTGCTCAGTAAAAGGCACATGACAGCCCGCTTGGAGTTTGCCAGAAAGCACCTAAAGGACTCTCAGACTATGAGAAACAAGATTCTCTGGTCTGATCAAACCAAGATTGAACTCTTTGGCCTGAATGCCAAACGTCCCGTCTGGAGGAAACCAGGCACCTCTCATCACCTTGCTAATACCATCCCTACAGTGAAGCATGGTGGTGGCAGCATCATGCTGTGAGGATGTTCTTCAGTGGCAGGAACTGGGAGACTAGTCAGGATCGAGGGAAAGATGAATGGAGCAAAGTACAGAGAGATCCTTGATGAAAACCTGCTCCAGAGCGCTCAGGACCTCAGACTGGGGCGAAGGTTTACCTTTCAACACGACAACGACCCTAAGCACACAGCCAAGACAATGAAGGAGTGGCTTCAGGACAAGTCTGTGAATATCCTTGAGTGGCCCAGCCAGAGCCCAGACTTGAACCCCATTGAACATCTCTGGAAAGACCTGAAAATAGCTGTGCAGCAACTCCCCCCATCTAATCTTACAGAGCTCAAGAGGTTCTGCAGAGAAGAATGGGAGAAATACCCCAAATATAGGTGTGCCAAGCTTGTAGCTTCGTACCCAAGAAGACTTAAGGCTGTAATCACTGCCAAAGGTGCCTCAACCAAGTACTGAGTAAAGGGTGTGAATACTTATGTACATGCAATATTTCAGTTTTTTATTTTTAATACATTTGCAAAAATTTCTACAAAACCTTTTTCGCTTTGTCATTATGGGGTATTGTATGTAGATTGATGAGGGGGAAAAAAGAACTTAATCCATTTTGGAATAAGGCTGTAACATAACAAAATGTGGGGAAAGTGAAGGGGTGTGAATACTTTCCGGATGCACTGTATATTGAATGGTAACTTGTGTGTATATATATATATATATATATATATATATATATATATATATATATATATATATATAAAGTTACCATCCAATCTCTGGTAAATCACATAGAAACAACAGAGAAACAAGTTCTTAGAATATAAAATATGATCAGTTATGAAGGAGTTGGTGCTTACCTGCAGTAATTATATTGTAATATTGGTTACTCACTCTTATTTAGTAATGGCACCAAAAAGATGAAGTAATTGCTTGTGGTGGGATAATGTCCATCCATCTATCCATCCATTATCCAAGCCGCTTATCCGAATTCGGGTCGCAGGATGCTGGAGCCTATCCCAGCAGTCGTTGGGCAGCAGGCGGGAAGACACCCTGGACAGGTCACCAGTCCATCCCGTTTTAAATTTAATTTTTCATATTTCAAATTTTATTGAATTTTATTTATTTATTTTAATTTTTCTAAATTTAATTCTGTTTATTTTTAATTTAATTTTATTTGATTTTTCATATTTCAAATTTTATTGAATATACTTTTCATTTTTCATATTTCACATTTTATTGGTGGGAAGCCGAGAGACGGTTAACAGATGCCTTTGAGAAAGTTCTCAGATGTTAGAACCAATTAAACGTCAATTCCAAGAAGTACCATTGTTCTTGGGAATTACCAGATAATCGCGGCGCTGTATTATAAAGTAGTTCCAGTTCCGTCTTGATTATTTAATAGGGTGAGGAAAAATGTACAATAATCAAGTGTAATAATAAAACAGGAGAGAGAAAAAATGACAAATTGATGCATTTAAAATAAATTATTTACCCTCTATGCAGAATTGTAAATCATCTAACTAAAACAGAAAAAAAGGCAAGAAAAACAAATAAGACATGATATAAACGTCTGTTGTCATTTCAGAATGCTTCTCCACTTGTGCAAACTGCCTTCCTACTTCCTTGCTTAAAACCATGAGTTATTGACAGCCATGGTGCGGATAAAACCTTCTGATTTCTATTCGGTTGAAAAACGGTCCTCATAGTCGTGTTGCTGTGGAATGAAGCTGCTTTTCAGGTATGATTTCTCTCCAAGCTGCTGCATTATGGGAAGTACTCTGTATACTGATCCGTGCTCATGGCCTAACCCCACGCTTTCTGATGGGGATTATGCACCCTGGAGGCAGGGTAATTTGATATCTATTGATTGAGTCAAGAGCCAACCTGAAAATGAGGAATTGTAGTTATTGCTATTGATTTCAATAACTAGGTTGTTACAGTTCATTCTGTGCAGCGCCAGTCGATACGGAGGAGGAACTCTTCCCTGTTCTGTGCAGAGGATGAGGAGGATAATGCTACGGTAGTGTATCTAGAAATATGCTATGATGCAATGTTGTTGTGCCACAGCAGTGCCTCATGCTGCAGGCTATTGATCAATGTAGTGTGAGTGGCATGGTAAAATACAAAGTATAGTCACTGCAGAGTGTACTCACTAACTTGATTACACACCGTCCATGTGAACACAACACCTAAGCCATAAATAAAGCCACTCTATTTGGTCATTGTACACCCAGATAGCATCCGGATGTGGGCCACTTCAGACAATGGTGCGGCACTGATGGCCTTCTTCTGGCCCTGACAAAATGGATGTGAGCCTGAAGTGGCCCACATGTATAATAGCAAATATGGCCCAAATATGCCAAATCAGATGTGGGCCTTTTTTGGCAAAGATGCGGTGCTCTGGGCAACATGTAATCTGGATGTGACCCTGAAGTGGCCCGTGTGGTAAATGGTGAATATGGCCCAAATATCACAAAACAAATATGGGCCGCCTTTGGCAAATATGTGGCACGTGCGGCATTGCTATGGCTTGGTTCTGGCCCAGATCTGGCAAACAGGAACGGAGCGCCCAAGTGCCATCATTCCTCACGGTATGTGGGCCGGATGAAGTGTCGGGTGTGGGACGGGTCCGGGCCACAGCAATTTGCTATCTGGGCAGGTTGCAACAGAGTTTGTTCCCTGCATTTAACCCATCCTATTGTATAGGAGCAGTGGGCAGCTGCAGCGCCTGGGGACCAACTCCAGTTCTTCTTTCCATTGCCTTGCTCAGGGGCACAGGCAGGAATATTAACTAGGGATGCACCGAAATGAAAATTCTTGGCCGAAACCGAAAACCAAAAATGAGGAAACCAAGGCTGAAAACCGAAACACCGAAAGAAATGATTATGTCAATTATTAGAACCATTGCATTTATGGCTATGACTGTGTACTAACCTCACTAAAATCAAGGCATTGCAATTCAAAGAATAAATCAATTACAAAAGTATGAAAATATTTATTTAGCACTGACATTACAACAATGTACAATATAAATTCAAATTCAAAACAAAATGTTTAACTTGACCCCACTCATGTATACATTAAATAATAATGTACAGGCCTATAACTGACTGGCCTGCTGAAAGATTGTAAAATTAAATATGTTCTCTCATAAAAACACAAAGTACATTTAAGGCAAGTGCCTTTTAAATTTTTCTCTGTAGGACTACTACAACAAAGTGCATTCAGAACAAGTGCAGCTGCTGAAAGATCTAACAATATTTTCTCTGTAGGCCTACAACATAACAGTGTATCAAAACAAAGATTGCCATAGCCTGTAGGCATTTAACAACAACAAATGCACCAAGAATTGTGGATGTGCAAAGTGGAAAACAAATATTTTAACAATAGACATACGCCCACTCTACTTCTTGAGGTAAAGTGGCAGGTTTTTCTTGATGAAGAGTAGCTTCTCTGCTTTACCACAGTGAAGTCTGTTCCTCTTCTCATCGAGAACATGAGCTGCAGCACTGAACAGTCTCTCGCTGTCAGTGCTTGTGCACGGAGCAGACAAGTACTTGCATGCCATCTTTGCCAGGTCAGGAAAGCGGCCATGGTTATTTCTCCAGTAGGCAAGAGGGTTATCACTTCTGGAGATGGGGACTTCAGACAGATAACCATCCAACTGTTGAGCGGTTGAGCTTGTTGTCTGCCTGATAGTTGAGAAAGATAAAGGGCCAGTGCATAAACATTTTTATCAAATAAAATAAAAACTGTCTAGCAGAAAAATAAACTCATCTGATAGTCACATATAGTAAGCCAGAACAGAATAGCCCACCTATTATTTGGGGCACTCTCTTGCAGGATCTCATTGAACATATCAGACAAGGAAGGGGCATGCCCCTCATCTGGTGCAGAGAGACGAGTCCTTTTTTCTGCGCGCTGTGCGCCGGTCCGTCTCCAAGCGGGTTGTCCACATCCATCGCGGCCTGGATCATTTCACGTGTGCACTGCTTTAATCCCAGATCCAAGTAATGATCCTTACAACGCGGATCTAGTACAGTCGCGATGAAGTGCAGAGGATCCGAACAGATCTCAGTGAAACGTGTGTTGACAGACTCTAAGAGTGGGCTTTTCATTGTTTTCACTCCGTGGTCCGTCTCAACCTCTTTGCTTAGAAGACGCTTTAGTGCCGCAATTAACGGAATAACGTCTGCTACAGATGCATCAGCGGAGCTGATCTCTTTAGTTAACTGCTCAAAGGGGGCAAGAAGAGAGAGAATGTTCTCTATTAAGACCCACTAGTGTGAAGTGAATGTCGCGGGGAGCTCGTGGTCTGCGCTGTATGCAGCCAAGACTCGCTTTTGCACAAAGAGGCTTTCCAGCATGTAAAAAGTGCTGTTCTAGTGTGTACTCACGTCTTGTTGAAACCGCTTTATTGGTGTTCCAAACTGATCTTGCATTGACTGTAAGCGGGAATAGGCCAGCTGAGAATGTTTAAAGTGGCCAACAATTCTTCTGCCTATAGCCAATACGTCTTTTACGCTGCGCTGAGACAACACTCCCTCATTCACAGCCAGATGTAGTGTGTGGGCCATGCACCGTATTCCTTTCAGCTGGCTGTCTTCTTGCATTGTCACTGACTATGGCGTGCACTTTAGATCGGTCGATATGCCAGGTGTCGAACATATTGGCGAATGCAGCAGAAATGGCTGCTGCTGTATGTGACCCTCTAAACTCTTGTGAATGGAGCAGAATCTTTTGCAGCTTGAAATCTGTATCGATCCACTGTGCAGTTAGACTGAGCATACCGGGGAGGCTGACGTCTGAGCTCCTCCATATGTCAGTCGTGAAACTGATATCTGTAATATCTGATGCTGTAAGCTCATGGACATGAGTTGCAACAACATTAAACAGCTCAGGTAAACACACGTCTGAGAAATGCCGTCTGCTTGGCATGGCATAACGGGGCTCAATGTGATCAATCGGCCTACGAAATCCCACATCTTCTATGACAGAGAACGGCTGATCATCTGAGGCAATAAACTCCATAATGTTTTGTGTTATGCCCTTTGCCTTAGCACCATCACTGGAAAACTTTCTTGCCTTTTCAAATAAGTCCGCTACAGACGGAGTGGGCGTGCTCGGATTGACTTTTCTTTTCTGCGCCGCATTCTTCTCATATTCAGAATGGCAATCGGGATGTTTGGATTTCGGGTGATAAATTAAACCCGACGTGGAGAAACTCTTTGCAGACACACCCCCTCTTGAAATTTCAGCATTGCATGTTTTGCAAATCGCTGTCCGTGGGTCTTTCTCCGAGATATTGAAATACGTCCACACCGCAGACATGTTGGCTCTTATCCAGATAACCGTGTGCTGGCTGCGCTTTTTGCTTGCGTCATCACAATTCTGTTTCGGCCGTGTTGTTTCGCTGATTTAGGTCTTTCGGCCGAAAATGGCCCAAAAGTGCATTTTCGGGCCATTTTCGGCCGAAAATTTTCGGTGGCCGAATTTTCGGTGCATCCCTAGTATTAACCCTAACATGCATGTCTTTTTGATGGTGGGAGGACACCGGCGCCTCCACAGGAAACCCATGCAGACACAGGGAGAACATGCTAACTCCACACAGCAAGAACCTGGGACGGCCTGGGGTTCGAACCCAGGACCTTCTTGCTGTGAGGCAACCATGCTAACTACTGGGCCACTGGGCCACCATCTATATGACCATATCATTTTATCTTTTATTGTTGTACTGCTGGATATGGTACATATTGCAAGGGGTTCTCTCTTAGACTGGATTCATTGTTTATAGTGGTTCACATATCTTTTGTTTTTAAAGCCTTCCTTATTTCCAGAAACTTCTTATTTGTTTTTGTTTAGTCCACGGAGACCCACACTCACAGTTGCTATTGATCTTTATTTAATTAGCTATTGGTCTGAGCCCATCGGGGAGTAACTGCCCAACGTATTGAAGATCTGATTCAAGAACAATAAAGCGGCTGCCCAGGACTAATTTTAATCTTTCTGCAGCTACCCTGATACGACTATGATGACTACTGTAATGAAGATGATGACGACGATGACGATGAAGATTATGGTGATGATTTTCAGGATGACGATAGTTGTGTTGGTGTGGGTGATACTGATACTAGCCAGGAAAGTAATGTTGATTTAGGTTTGCCCTGTAGATAATATATCCAGTATAAAATGCATCATGTTGTGCACGTACTTGATGCATTACAGCCGGTGTACGCAGGGCAGCAGAGCCGTTGTGTGTTGAGCGGCGGACAGGGCTGTGTTGTGACTGGTTGGAATGAATGGTAATCTATGCCGAGGAGAAGAAGCGTGGTTATCTGAGCCCTAAGTGGGAATGAATGAAGGGCTAATTTGATGTGAAACACTTCTCTCTCCACCATATTTAAAATCCCATTATGCTAACATCCTCTGTGAATACCCCAAAGGATGTTTTAGAATCTGTGAATGGCGTAGGGAACTGCATAGGTTACACACTCAAACACAAACACTTATGGATGCTGCAATTTCCCCTCTGACAAGCAGTGTCTGAAAAGAAGATATTATAGAAATTATTAGTTTAACTTAATGTGCCATTGTGGTTGCTAGACCATGAAATATTGTGGGCTTTTTAAAACCTTGGCTCGCTCGCTCGCTCGCTGTCTTGTACAAAGAGGCTCTTTCTTGCTCCATCTCCTTGTCTCTATCTCTCTCTCTCTCTCTCTCTCTCTCTCTCTCTCTCTCTCTCTCTCTCTTATGCACATACACGACGAGAAAACACCCACAAACACCTGTCAATGAGGCCCATTAGCACCCCTGCAGAGCTTGTGTTTGGCTTTTAGAGCGAGCCACTGAAAGCCCCCTGAGAGCTGAGGGGCTGGCACTGCCACTCATCCAAGTTCTCTCACCGCCTCCCGTCGTCCTCCCTCTCTCTCCTGCAAGGCGTTAGTGGAACTATAGAGTCAGACTCGCAAAAGAAATGCTGCTGTAACTCATACGCAGGCATATAAACAAGCCCCTGAACACACAAGACGGTTGGCTGCTTGTAGCACTGCATTGTGGGATCACCTTCACAGGATTTGAATAGGTTAAACGTAACAGCTTTTGAGGCGTGATGGGCATATTTATTTCTTTATCTACAAGGCCCTTTATTGGGAAGGTGCCATCTTATATCATATTAAGGGGTTAAGTATAGGAGTAGTAGCTTTCCTAGAAGGCTTTTCGTGGCGTCCTAGCCTGGTCTCCATACACCCCAACATCATGTGAAGCGCAAAATATAGCCTCTCTACGATGAAGGACCGTCCGTGCATGGTGAAGAGCCGCAACCTCCTCGCGGTAATCCTGTTAACGTTGTCAGGAGACACCAGAGCAGAACACGGTGGATCTAGAGGAGTAAATCTCGATAATAAATCCTGCTACTCCTATGGGTAGCAGTAGTCCTAGGTGCATTCATCCATAGACTGATGTTATGGACCGGGGGACCTCGTGGCTTTGCAGACGATCAATGCATCTTGACAACGGAAAGGCACAAAATCTCCAGTTAGCGGAGAACCATAGAACTGCATGTGGAGTAGCGCCCCATGCTTTAAACAAACATGCACAAATGAAACCCTATAGGGGCGTCCTGATGGACGACCTGGGTGAGTTTGTATACCCGAGCTGCATTCCTAGTAGCAGTGCCAATACTTTTAGATCACCACAGTTGTAATTGTTGTACTGTATGTGTTTCATCATCAGTTCCATGTTACTGTAGGTTTCTTTCATAGCCAGTTTCTTTCATAGCCAGTGGGTACTGAAGGGTGGACACTGCCATTGTGTAACAGGACAGCTTTAAGGCTTAACTCTGACAAATCTATAAAGATGCCATTGTTGTGGGTCATGCACACAATCCAAAGCCATGAACAATCCATCAATGTCAGTGCAGAAGCAGAGGTTGTCAGCCTACGTAAAGAAGTTTATCAAATGTTCTTGATGGTTCCGAAACATAGAAATGTTTGTACCTAATGACAGCAAACCCCCATCCTTGCAATCTTGAACCAAGTAGTTCTGCTTTATCTTTTGACAAATCTAAGTCCCTGACCAGGTCATTTGATTCTGGCTGTTATCAGACGAGGATAACCAGGCATAAAGGGTTCAACATCTGGATCAGTGTCGTTTTCACATCTGGTTAATACGCTGTGGCGTCTTCATCTGCCTCATCTAGGTTCCATGTCTCAGGTGGCTTCGGTACTAGCAAACTGTCATCATGTGGCACTGGTCCCATGGCTGAAGGCAGGTTGGGGTATTCAATAGATTTCTTATTTTTAGTAGACAAGCCAGATACATTGGTTAGATAGAAGTAACAGTCCGCCGCGTGATCCTTTTGTTCTCGCCATATCATTGGGACTGCAAATGGCATTGACTTCCGAGTACCTCTGAGCCAAGCTCTGATGTTGACTGCATATGTTGTACAACAAATGTGATGAGCCCAGGGTTTCTCTTGGTCACCAATTTTACATCTGAAGTCCAGCTCATAGGCTTTCTTAATAAGTGCAGTCATGGTGCGTCTTTGAGCCTTTAGCGTATCCTCGCCACAGACGTAATAGAATGTATCGCAGCTGCTGTAACACTGACGGGACATTTCTGCTGCATTAAATCTTCCTGAAGACAATAAATCCTATTGTTAAGTATACTCATTATGCTATGGCCTGAAGAACATGTGCATCAGAGACCGTCCTCCACCAAAAAATGACCCCGTAGGTCATTTGTACAAGCAGGTTATTACGACCTATAGTGACGTTTTAAGCTACTATCTCACGGTCCTCCATAATTATAATACGTTACTTTCCCTGTAACAATAAGGGATCTCCTTCCATAAGCTCTCGTGAGAAGGAATATTAATAAAAACAAAGTTTAAGGTCACAGAGCAGTTATAATGTCCACGCTAGCTGACTTTCTAACTTTTGGTTAACGTTAAGTTAGCTCTTATAACGTTATTCATAGGTAAACATACTGCCAATAGCAATCTTACTTACTATACTAGACGGTCAAACAACACAAAAACACACTGACTCCATATTCTATTGTTCTCACGTTGTTTTAAAAACCCACGATGCACAGAGGTGAAAAGTATCTGTGGCATATCTCCTCCTCCGGTAGGGGCGCTAATTTAGGAAACGCTCCTGTGGGTTGTATTAGAGGACAAATGACCTATGTGGTCGTATGGGTTGGAGGACTTGTTGCGTTACTTTCCCTGTAACAACATGCATCCAAACAGCATCTGTAAATGTCAGCAGCTTTTATAAACTGTCTGCCAGCATTTAACCTGACTAAGCATGCCTAAGACAACATTTGCATAGCACTTACACTGAGTGCATGCCCAGACATGCTTGCACTGACCAAAACAGCTTGCTTCGTGGGCAACATGCAACAAAATATGACGGGAAATCACAAATATAGGTTATATCTACAAACGGTATGTGATAGGGACATTTTAAGGTGATTTTCGTGATCAGCAGCCCAAAATCCGTAAAATACACCCAAAAGTGTTCAAGAAGCAAAATCTTTGTTGCCCAGTGTTCAAGTTTAAATGAAGGTAATAATGATAATAATCATAATAATAATAATTTTCATTTTGTGCATGCAGAACACATAGTAATCAATCAACAGCTACATTAGGAGTAGCAGGATTCCTTGTGTGTACATTTGCACATGCATGTACTATGTACACATGCACTTGCATGCGCGTGTCTGTGTATGTGTATGCTCGAGTTTGCCTGTATTGATGTTTGTGCGTGTGTGTGTGTACGTGTAAGTAGACTTACATTGTGTAGGTGTATGAGGGAAAATATCAATATGTCACAACCCTTTTTTGCTCTCTATGTTGTGATTTCTATTTTCTGCCACCATTACTTCTCCATCACCCCTGGATGGAGGATACTGTACATACATTTAGAATAGATATGCATGTTTCCTGATTTCCTGTCAAAAGGCTGTTTTTATAACATGTAGTATAATTGTTCTGCCCACTGGTCTCCTGTGTGTGTATGCAGCGGTGTCGTAGTGGGGGGAGGGGAAGGACCTTCCAGGGCCCAGAAGAGGGGGGGGGGGGCGCTCTGGAAGCCTGGAATTAAAAGTTTGTTTTGGTTTGCAAATTTTTATTTCTCACTAATTAGTGTCATAAATTCAGTTAAAATTGGCTCAATACATTGGTTGAGGGACTTAAAGAAAAATAGTGGAGGCTCTCTGAGGCCCCTCTCACCCCTTACAAAGGTGTAAAATGGTTTAGTCCAGCCCTCATGAGCATCTCTCAATGCAGCTCATCTAGTCCTGTCTTGAGTGACTGGTGATACAAGCACAAGCACAAACACAATCATGTCTTTCCCAAAGAAAGCAAAATCTGGGTTCCAGAATAGAAAAAGAAAAAGGAAAGGGAGAGAAGGCAAAATGTAGAGTAATTTCTTCCAAAAGAAAGGTGAGCTAGGAGCTTTTAAAAGAAAGGTGGCTAGCTAACTCCTACGACCACAGTTAGGTAGCAGCTAGCTAGCTAACTCTTAACTCCTACTACCTAAACACAGTAGGAGTTAGCGAGCTAGCTAGTACTGTAACACACGCAGTCAGCAACTGTCAGCATCAGTACCCTAAGATGCATCAAAGTTTGAAGTGACACCACACATTTTTCAATCACTGCAAGATAGTTAAGTTAGGTTAAGTTAGGTTAAAATAGATTAATGTACTGTGATTGTAAATAATATACAGTGTACTAGAACTCAAAAAGTGATGCGCGAGAGACAAAAGAGGAAAGGGGCCCACAGAGACTACTTATGTATAGGGCCCAGAATTTTGTGCTACACCCCTGTGTATGTGTGTGTGATTGTACATCTACGGCTTCATGTATTTGCCATTTCTTTTCTGTGTGTGTGTGTGTGTGTGTGTGTGTGTGTGTGTGTGTGTATATACATACATATATATATATATATATATACACATATATATATACTGTATGTGGAGATGATGTGTGGGAGGATAGACACAGGAAATGCATTAGTCACAGCACCATGGGCAGTGCACATTCACATGCCCGGTAGATGATTAGAAATGGCTTTTATTGACATTGTAAATGTGTTTCACACTGGCAATAGGTTGTCAAGGGGATAAAAGACTTACACAAGCAATCAGAGCCACGCGTGGCTCGCCTCCATCCACGCAGGGCGCTTTCTCTGTGGGTGCGCAGGCGGCAGGCAGGGTGTGGGTGTGTGTGTTAGTGGGTGTGCTTGTGTGTGTTAGTGGGTGTGCTTGGGTGTCTTTGTGGGTGTTGGGGCATACGTGCATGTTTCTTTTAATTACCCCCCTTGTGATTTGGATGAGGACCGGCAGACTGATTGAGCTATGTAAAGCATCTTTAGCTGGGAATTATCTATTAAGTGTGCGCCGTTTGATCTTCAGGAATAAGTCATTAGTTTGCAAGCAGTCTGTCTTCCTTTGTCTCTTTTGTGCCCCCTCACGCTCCTTCAGCTCCTTTTCTTACCCCCTGCTCGACTTTAGCCTTTTGACATTTAGGCAGTTTTTTGGTGCAGGGTGACTCAAATTGGTCAGTTACATAACAACAAGGGTAATGTATTTAAAGAAAGATACTGAGGGAGAGAGCGAGAGACAGCAAAAGAGAGGGGGAGAGAGAGGGGGAGAGAGAGCAAGAGTCAGATTGGCTTTCTACCAAATCACCGCATTACAGTTCACATCTACACCCTACGTCGTCGTCATTGGCGTTGGCGTCTCTCATGTCTGAGGATCCATTCCAAGAGATTAAGGTGTGCGCTTGAAACGAAGATGGCTTGACAGTCCAAGGTGAGAGTAGAAGAGACTGGAACAACGTGGACAGGGGATGGTAGGGGGTGGACCCGTTCCTGCGGCTCTCTGTTCTAGGCAGATTTTTCGGCGGCGGCGGCGCTTTTCTTCCGCATGCGTTTGTTTGTCAGTTTCGGCCTTGATGGAACCAGCCAGGCAGGCAGCTCTCCAGTGTTTTCGATTTTCCGCTACTTTTTCCCAGTTCTTAGGGTCAATGTTGAAGGTGATCAGTGTTCCCTTGATACAGTCCTTGTAATGTTTTTGGGAGCTCCTGCTGTCACCCACAGAACAGGGTCTACAGCAGCATCTGGATCTGCTAGAGAAATACTGTCAGAACTGGGCCCCGGCAGTAAACTTAAAAAAGACAAAAAGTATGATCTTCCAGAAGAAGCCCCGGTGTCAGGGAAGTAGACACCTATGTACTGTAGGTAACACCGCCCTAGAGCACACGTTAAACTATGATGACCTGGGACTGAGGGTCAGTGGGACTGAGGGTCAGTGGGACTGAGGGTCAGTGGGACTGAGGGTCAGTGGGAGTGAGGGTCAGTGGGAGTGAGGGTAAGTGGGACTGAGGGTCAGTGGGACTGAGGGTCAGTGGGAGTGAGGGTCAGTGGGACTGAGGGTCAGTGGGAGTGAGGGTCAGTGGGAGTGAGGGTCAGTGGGACTGAGGGTCAGTGGGAGTGAGGGTCAGTGGGACTGAGGGTCAGTGGGACTGAGGGTCAGTGGGACTGAGGGTCAGTGGGACTGAGGGTCAGTGGCTCGGGAAGCTCTGGTCTGGCAGTGAATGCACTTAAAGAGAAAGGCTGAAGAGCTTTCTATGCAATAAAAAGAACATTCTATAAAACAGACGTCCCAATTCAAATCTGGTCCAAAATCCTTGACAGTGTCCCCCTGCCCATTGCAGTATATGGAAGTGAAGTTTGGGGACCACTCAGTCAGCCAGACTACACTAGATGGGACAAACATCCAATAGAAGCCCTGTATGCAGAGTTCTGTCGAAGATTGCTCAACGTACAAAGGAAAACAGCAACAGATGCATGCAGGGCAGAATCGGGCCGTTCCCCATTGATGATAAATATCCAAACAGATCACTTACATTCTGGATGCCCCTTAAATCAAGTCCCCACCACACACTGCAGTTTACAGCAGTCCAGATCCAAGAGCTAGGAGAGAGCCCCCTCAGTCAGCTGGTTGTGAAACTAACTGACCCCGTAACCACTGACACAGATGAGTTTCAGACTAGCGATGCTGACCAACCACAGACTAGAGTAAAACACAACATCACACAATGCAACAACTCATATGTGGAGCATTGGGACACAGAAACCAAATGACAACACAAATCAGAATGTTATGGGGCCCTAAAAAGAGAAGACAAACTGGCTGACTGTCTGTCCACTGTCAGAGACAGTCAGCACAGACACATCCTGACCAAGTACAGGCTCACTGACCACAGTCTGGCCATGAAAAGGGCAGACACACAAAACGTCTTGGCTACCAAAAGAGCAAAGAACATGTGGTCCCTGTACGGCAGGTGAGGTGGAGACAGAGATGCACTTCCTGCTAAATCGTGAGACCTTCCAGAACATTAGAGAAAAATACCAGGAGACATTTGAAAACTAGATTCCAAATGTTCTACTGCTGGATGAGAGAGAACAACGGCCACTTATTTTAGGAGAGGGTCAAAGGTCACACCTTGCGGCACAATATGTGTCAGAATGCCATAGCCTCGGGGTCAGTGAGTGACCAAAACACTGTCAGGTACTGTTCCAGTTACTGTTCCAGTTGTTGTTCAAGTGTTGTTCTATGTTTCTGTCAGTTCTACCCATCCCTCTTTCCATTTGCTCTAATTTTTTTTTTTTTGTTGGTTCTCTGTTGACCTGTTTCACTGTCACCTGCTTTGGCAACATTGTAACTAATGCAGTTATGCCAATAAAGCATCACTGAATTGAACTGAGAGAGACAGAGGGAGAGGGAGAGAGAGAGAGGGAGAGGGAGGGGGGGAGAGAGAGAGAGGGGGGGGGGAGAGAGAGAGAGAGAGAGAGAGAGAGAGAGAGAGAGAGAGAGAGAGAGAGAGAGAGAGAGAGAGAGAGAAATCAACGGAAGTGGGGAGCAAAAGTGTGGTCAACCAAAAAGCCAGTAAGAGCAAGTCAGAGACAAAGGATCTGAACCACTGCCTCCAGCTGACTCGGGCAGTGGAGGGCCCGTTGTAAAGGACAGTATTCAAGGAAGCCCCCCCCCCCCCAACTGTAATGCACAATGTGGGTGGGTGTGTGTGTGCAAATGTTTGTGGGCGTGCTTGTGTATGTATCATGCATGTGTGTGTGTTTGAGAGGGGGTGGTTGGATGTGCACATGAACATATGCTTGTGTGTGTCTGTGTGTGTCTGTGTGTGTGTGTGCGGTCGCTCAAACAAGCTCCAGAAGAGAAGATTGTTGTTATCACTGGATAAAGAGCGGCGATTAGGAAGTAACTGGCTCGCCAGATGCTCTTCTGGCTGCATACAAATTACAGACTTTAACGTCACCATGGTGACGGCTAACTCCACGCCATTAATGGATGGCGTGTACACAAATGGCACTGCTCACTTGTGATAAATTACGTTGGAATGCCTCGTTGTGAGACGCCAGCACACACTTTTTCCCCGAGGGAGGAAAAAAAAAAGGTGTCTGTGTTTCTCTCTCGTGGTTTTTTTGTTGTTGTTTGTTTTGGCGGCGACACTGAATCACGTGCGTTGCCGATTTTGTGATGTGTTGGGGCCGTGTGGTGCATGTGTGTGTGTCTGTATGTGAGTGACAGAGTACAAATGGAAGACTTGTTATTTTATTTTGCATATGTCAAGGGTTTGTTTTCTTAATGCTCCATCCCAGTCTCACGTTCCCATTTGTTCTCTTACCCTCCATTCTCTCTCTCTCTCATATATACACATATATATATATATATATACATAAATATATGTGTGTGTGTGTGTGTGTATACATATGTATGTGTGTGTATATATATGTATGTGTGTGTGTGTGTGTGTGTGTATACATATGTATGTGTGTGTATATATGTGTATATATGTGTGTGTGTGTGTGTGTATATATATATATATAACAAATTCAGGGAGCAGCCGGGAACCACCACAGCCGGGACGCGAACCCGAGGTCTCCCGCACCACGGGCGACTACGTTAACGAGTCGACTAAAGGGTCCGACCCGGGTTCGGGTCCTGGCTGCGATGGTTCCCGGCTGCTCCCAGAATTCGCTACATTGCTGTGAGGTGGTGAGACCGTGAGGCCATCGGAAGTGCGTGCGCCCACAGGCGTGAGGGAGCTGGTATGCTGAAGCACTTGTAACGATCATGAATGAGTAGACTCGCTAGCCCTTAGCTAACGGGTCGGACCCTGACCCGTTCACATCCCATCTATCTATCTATATGGTGGTGCAGTGGTTAGCGCGGTCACCTCACAGCACGAAGGTCCTGGGTTCTTGCCCCGGGGTAGTCCAGCCGTGGGGGTCGTCCCAGGTCGTCCTCTGTGTGGAATTTGCATGTTCTCCCCATGTCTGCGTGGGTTTCCTCCCACAGTCCGAAGACATGTAGGTCAGGTGAATCGGCCGTACTAAAACAATTGTCCCTTCGTGAGTGTGTGTGTGTGTGTGTGTGTGTCGGCCCTGTGATGGCCTGGCGGCCTGTCGAGGGTGTCTCACCGCCTGCCTGCCGCCCAGTGACTGCTGGGATAGACTTCGGCATCCCCGTGACCCTGAGAGCAGGATAAGCGGTTCGGATAATGGATGTCTGGATGGATAGATATATATTATAACTTTGTTAAAAGAAACACTTAACGGTAGGGAAAGTGCTCAACAAATAAATGAATATATATATATATATGTATGTGTGTGTGTGTGTGTGTGTGTGTGTATATATATATATAGGCGGTTTTCTTGATGTTTCAGTGTTACTCAGAGCACTTTCTAAGACTTTTCCATACAGGGTGCCAAACTATGCTGATGCCAAGAGAAGCATTAGAGAACCAAGACCCATCACAGCCCCCCCCCCCAAATGGATATTAATAAACCCTGCTCCAGCTACCATCAACTCTCAAACCAGACCTCCCCCCACCTATAAACCCACTTCTCCATCGTCCTCCGTTCCATCTCTCTTTATATTCTGTCCTGTCATTCTCTTCCAAAGTGTTCATAACTGTTTTCCTGCACACACACACACACACACACACACACACATAACGGATGTGGCAGCTGCAGCATCAGTCTTTCGTGGGGCACGTGTAGGTGTTGGCATCCCTACTGCTGTTTCCATGACTGTTTACATGCAAGCAATACTCTGATTCAGGTGAAGAACTTGAATTAAAGTTCTAGGTCGTTTAAGGCGTCCTGGTGTTTGCATGTGAACTCTCCTGTAATCTGAGTTTACAAGACCTGTTGGATATTCAAATTATGGATCAGAAGTTATGTTGCATGCAACCCCGCACGCAACGGTGTGTTCTAGACCAAAGAAGGTTGAATCAGTTGATCTGGACACGACATTTATTGACAGATACAAGGTGACATCGCTAACCGCTCGGCTGACCCCCTGGCGATCGGTCAGTGAGTCTTTTTATGGGTTACACATGGAATGGAACTTGCCCCAAGCAGGTCCCATAGCCTCTGAATGCTATAACCCAGATATAGTATCATCCAATTATTTATCACCCCCCCCCCCATGTTAAGTTCTGACCATTTAAACTATAAGCCCTGCTGCTAGCTAGGGGAGCTCTGAGACCTTCAGGAGAAAGCCCATCACATGTCCCACAGCCTGTGAGCGCCGCAAGCCGTCTTTTTTTTTCTTTCAGATTTGTCGATCTTTTATACATGATCAAGTGAGACTTTTGCCCCCTATTCCCCCGGTTTGAACATTTGTGCAAGAGGTCCCTCAATGCTGGCCAGGGCTTGCCCCCCCCCCCACTCCAAAAAACAAAAACACCAGCCGCCCCCACTTGCAGAGCATCCCCTGTAGCGTTTCCCGGGAAACTGGCAGATGAGAACCCAAATGCACGACTCAAGACGGGCAGGTTACCGCAACACTCAGCTTAATGGCCAAGGGCCGACAGGGGGTCAGTGCACAGGAAATCCGTCCGACAGGTGACCAGATAGACGAAACAGGTTCAAAGTCAAGTTCGAGATACTCGGGTATTAAGTTCAAACCGATCCGACAAGGGGCAGGCAAGAGAGACAAGGTCCGGGAGACAAGGTCCGGGAGGCAGGCAGAAGATTTCACACAGGCAGAACAAGAGTTGGCTGTACGTAAGGACGCCAGGGAAGGATACGTACTGGAGCTAAACAGGAAATGGGGGACAGGTGTGGGATACACAGGGTTGACTGACGACAAAACCAGGGGCAGGAACTGACGAGCGAGTACTTCAAAATAAAACGGGAAAAACAACAGACAACGGCTGAGTTTATGATGAGGTGACTGAACTGGGAGAATGACCGAGGCTACTGGAGGCTGTGGGAGACGATGACCGCTGCAAATAACTGAGTCAAGTCAGTTTTATTTGTGTAGCCCAATAACCCTCACATCGGATAAGGAACAACTCCCTAAAAAAAACCTTTAACGGAGAAAAAAACAGGAAGAAAGCTCAGGGAGGGCACCAGAGGAGGATCTCTCTCCCAAGACGCACAACGTGCAATGGATGTTGTGTTCACACAATTTACACAAAACAACCCTGAAAGAGGATAACACAATTATAATGGAATTGTAACCTTTATGAAGAATATGATGAGGAGGATGCCAAGCAGTGTCCACACGCCACCAGAACAGTCCAGGACCCGAGCCACGTGACCACCATCACCATGTAAAAAAAAAAAAAAAAACCCCAAAAAACCCAGGGCAACAAAAATTATATGGATTTATAAGAAATATAAAAAGAAAAGTGAGTGAACTAACCTAGGAGACATAGTAAAATGACTGACTGGAGAGAACAGGGAGACATCGAAACAAGGAAAATGACTCACTGAGCTGAGCTGAGAGGCACGTTACAGGACCCCCCCCCCCCGTCCATCGATAAACTGTATGGGACCCTTAACCTAGGGCTGGGCAATATATCGATATTACATCGATATCATGCTATGAGACTAGATATATCATCTGGGATTGTGGCTATGGTAATATTGTGATATGGCATGAGTGTTGTCTTTTCCTGGTTGCATTACAGTAAAGTGATCTAATTCTCTGAACTCACCAGACTGTACTAGCTGCTCTATTATCTGACTTCACCCACTTAGTTATTATCTAGGCCAGCGGTCGGGAACCTATGGCTCGCGAGCCATATATGGCTCTTCCGGTGACGGCATATGGCTCCCAGACAATTTTGAGTTGAAAAAAAAAAATCAGTTTGGAACTGATTTTAAAATACTTGTGATATTTCTTAATAATACTGTGTCATTTTAAAGTAAACAGAAATTAGTTTTGAAGATAAATTTCACGGGTCACGGGTCACCCGTGGGTCGGGTCGGGAACCAATGGCTCGCGAGCATGTCCGGGTCATTGTAAAGGTGAAGAAATCAATTTTATCAGATAGCCAACTAGTTTATCCGCTTCAACCCTTGTAACGGAAAAGATGGCGAAAAGAAAAAAAGACGATGATTACCGTGCATTCCAGGCTGCGTGCACAGAGGAATTTGCATTTGTGGAGAGAGCAGGATCTGCGGTGTGTCTAATATGCAATGATAAAATTGCATCGATGAAACGGTCAAATATAAAGCGGCACTTCGATACGCACCATGCAGCACCAGAAGTCACATTAAAAGTAAGACATATTTAATTTATTATACGTTAAAAATACTATATGGCTCTCAGTGAAATATATTTAGAAATATTTGGCTTTTATGGCTCTCCCAGTCAAAAAGGTTCCTGACCCCTGATCTAGGCATTTCTGATTCAACATTCTGATTGTGTAGATATTTTGTGAAAGCACCAATAATCATCCCCACAAAATCATCACAATATTGATATCAAGGTATTTGGTCCAAAAATATCACGATATTTGATTTTGTCCACATCGCCCAGCCCTACCTTAACCACATCTACTACTGCTACTACTACTGCTACTACTACTACTACTACTTTCAGCTGCTCCCGTTAGGGGGCGCCACAGCGGATCATCCGTTTCCATGTCTTCCTGTCCTCTGCATCTTCCTCTGTCACACCAGCCACCTGCATGTCCTCCCTCACCACATCCATAAACCTCCTCTTTGGCCTTCCTCTTCTCCTCTTCCCTGGCAGCTCCATATTCAGCATCCTTCTCCCAACATACCCAGCATCTCTCCTCCACACATGTCCAAACCATCTCCATCTTGTCTCTCTTACTTTGTCTCCAAACCGTCCAACCTGAGCTGTCCCTCTAACATACTCGTTCCTAATCCTGTCCTTCTTCATCACTCCCAGTGAAAATCTTATCATCTTCATTTCTGCCACCTCCAGCTCCACCTCCTGTCTTTTCATCAGTGCCACTGTCTCCAAACCATACAACATAGCTGGTCTCACTACCATCTTGTAAACCTTCCCTTTAACTCTTGCTGGTACCCTTCTGTCACAAATCACTCCTGACACTCTTCTCCACCCTGCCTGCACTCTCTTCTTCACCTCTCTTCTGCACTCCCCGTTACTTTGGACAGTTGACCCCAAGTATTTAAACTCATATGCCTTCGTCACCTCTCCTCCTTGCATCCTCACCATTCCACTGTCCTCCCTCTCATTCACACATATATGTATTCCCTACCTTAACCACACGACTCTCCAAAACTAATTTTATGCAACTGAAAAGTAAGAAGGTCCAGTTTACCCAGTCAAAAGCCACTTCCGTAGCTAAGGAAGCTATGAGTTTCCATTTTGTCCTGGGTTGCATAATTTAGTCGTTTTAATAGTCCACGTTAATTTGCGAACGCCTTTCTTGATGAATCTGTTTTGATTATGGTGGATTGTGTGGTTTGATCAATTCAGGTGGCTAATGTTTGGCTGCTATTTATTATGGCTATGTTAGAGATGGAGGATAACGGCAGCTGCCAGAGGTGTAAAAACCTGGTTCAGGAAGTAAAAGTCCTAACCGTGTATTTGATTAACCCATGTACTAAACCAGCAGATCACACGGACTAGTTTCCCAAATCAACCGATTTAGTACATGGCTGGAGTAAAGACACGGTTAGGGTTTTCACTGTCTGGGCCGGGTTTTTACACCTCCGGTAGCTGGAGGGAAATCCTGTCTGGTTTTGGAAATGCTAGTATGACAGCGGTGTTCATTTGTGGTGGGATTTTGTGTGTCAGTCTGATAAAGGCGGATGAGATGATTTGCTCCAAGTGTTTAAAATTCACAGCAGCAAATCCAGCCGGGCCTTGGGTTTTGTTGTTGTTTATTGGCTGGCGTGAGTGCTTAGCGGAGTTGGTTTGGTGGTGTTCTGTCTAGTGAGTCAGCTTTTTTGATAATTTTCTGGGATCTATATTGATCCTAACAGAATGGGTAGTTAGGGTTAGGCTTGAGAAAAGGATGTTGCAAAACTCCAGTCTGGATGAAAGTGAATACATGAATAAGCATCTCTGCACCAGCAATTAGTTGTGTAGATTGGATTTGAGCTGTTTTGAAGGTGGAATTCACAGTCGCGCTGCTCTCTCTAATGTGTAACTCAAAATGAAAGTCAGATTAAAAGGACCCCAAGGAACTTTGGGATATTGCATGATTATCAAGACTTAGTGTTATTTTCTCAAACTGTCAACCGTGTCCAATTGGGCCAATGACCAGCATCTCTGTTTTGTCAGCGTTAATAAGATGGCATTCATTTTATAATGCTGTGGCTCTGCTTCCTCAGCCCTCCCCGGCTGTCTCTCTGCTTGGTCTTCCTACGTTATCGGCGCTCTAGGTGACCCCGTAGTGAGAGGACCCAGGGAGCAGCTGTTACTGCTGATCTCAAACACCTGTTCAGGTGTATGAAGTCTGGAGGATCTATGGGCCTTCTCTCTCTCGCTCTCTCTGTTGGCCCATGCACCACAGCCCTTTGGTTTTGTATTTTGATTTTGATTCATCCAGAACTTTACATGCTCGCATGCTTCACCTTGACTCACACTGGTTTTACTCATTAAACATGCCCATCTGCTTTCGCTGTTCATTTCAATATTTTGTTTGTTTTGAAATAAGCTGGCACAGTGGCGCAGTGGTTAGCGCGGTCACCTCACACCAAGAAGGTTCTGGGTTTGAACCCCGGGGTAGTCCAACCTTGGGGGTCATCCTGGGTCGTCCTCTTTGTGGAGTTTGGATGATCTCCCCGTGTCTGCGTGGGTTTCCTCCGGGTGATCCGGTTTCCTCCCACAGTCCAAAGACATGTAGGTCAGGTGAATCGGCCGTACTAAATTGTCCCTAGGTATGAATGTGTGTGTGTGGGTCCTGTGATGGCCTGGCGGCCTGTCCAGGGTGTCTCCCTGCCTGCCACCCAGTGACTGCTGGGATAGGCTCCAGCATCCCCGCCACCCTGAGAGCAGGATAAGCGGTTGGGATAATGGATGGATGAAATAGGATTTTGGTTTATCATGTTTTGGTTGCTTTTTGTCCTGCCTCCAAGCTGATCATGACAAGCACACCTCTACGTTGCTAAACTAGGAGTGATCATGTGACTTTATAATGGTACATAAACCTGGGTGTTGTTTACACAGCAGTGGGATTTAATTCGATCACTGTGGATAATTGTGCCTGGAGGTATCATAATGTGGTGGTGGGGTGTGGTTAGGAACTTGGCTGCAGACGGCTGGAAAAAGAGTGATCGGTGTTCCCCTAGCATGGCCGTTAGTGGGTGACCCACCCCCGTAAGACTGAATACCTGCCCACTAAACAACAGTGAGATGTGAAAATGAATGTTTTCATTTCCAGTGAGAAGGAAAACTCATGTGTCTAACAAAACAGCAGTGGGGATAGGGCCCCGTACAAGCAGGCCAGAAATCCGCCGACAGAGGAGCTCAGAGTAGCTAAAAGAAGGTACACTGAACCTGCGTCGTGGCCCCCTAACTAGATCCTTGCTTGTGTTGTATTAACTCTCGGATGGACTTCGCTTTGGATGAACGCGTCTGCTAAATGAAATTATAAACTAAATAAATACATTTCAGCATTAAGGTTTTTTCCTATAAGCGTCTATGTTTTTGCCCATGGAGCCACTTTTCACACCAAAGGTGATCCCAATAAAATCCCAAAAATGTCTTCCAATTTAAAAGGGCGGCCTGTTCAGGGTGTCTCCCCGCCTGCCGCCCAGTGACTGCTGGGATAGGCTCCACCATCCCACGACCCCAACTGGGATAAGCAGCTTGGATAATGGATGGATGGATGGATGGATGTAAAACGAATATTATCAAACAACCATTCATTCATTCATTCATTCATTCATCTACAGTCGCTTCTCCGGGGTGGGGTCGCGGTGGCAGCAAGCTAAGTAGGGCACTCCAGATGTCCCTCTTCCCAGCAACGCCCTGCAGCTCCTCCTGGGGGATCCCAAGGCGTTCCCAGGCCAGATTGGACATGTAGTCCCTCCAGTGAGTTCTGGGTCTACCCCGGGGTCTCCTCCCAGGTTGGCCGTGCCCAGAAAACCTCCAAAGGAAGGAGCCCAGGAGGCATCCTAATCAGATGCCTGAACCACCTCAACTGGTTCCTTTCGATGCGAAGGAGCAGCGGCTCTACTCCGAGCTCCGTCCAGATGTCCGAGCTCCTCCCCCTATCTCTAAGGCTGAGCCCAGACACCCTACGGAGGAAACTCATTTCAGCCGCTTGTATCTGTGATCTCCCCCTTTCGGTCACTACCCAAAGCTCATGACCATAGGTGAGGGTTGGAACGAAGACTGACTGGTAAATTGAGAGCTTTGTCTTCTGGCTCAGCTCCCTCTTCACCACAACGGTCCAGTACAACGTCCACACTACTGCTGATGCTGCACCAATCCACCTGTCAGTCTCCTGCTCCATCCTACCCTCACTTGTGAACAAGACCCCGAGATACCTGAACTCCTTCACTTGAGGCAACAACTCATTCCCAACCCGGAAAATTAAGTGTCTTGATTATAAAACAATCAAGACACTTATTTCAGTTATGAACAAGTCAAGGTTGTGCGTTCATGTAAACATTAACTTTATCCTAGTGTAGGGTTGGAAGGGCTTTAGTACATGTTGACGTCACTTTGAAAGTTTCCTTGTCTACTCTGTCCCAAGCAAGGGATGTTGCTCTACTGTCCCTAATGTGACTCTGTCTGTGTCACAAAGGTCCCTCTAATCTGAGAGAGCTGTGAGTGGTTTAGTTACTTGTGTTTTGGGACCAGATGGATGTTGAATTTCATCTCTACATGCACTCAGACCACAGAATTGATTTGATTTTTTCCCCCACTTGCTGACCATTGATTAAAAAAACTGTTTTCAGAAATATCATTTTCACCTCATTCAATTTTGAGATGAAAAATAAAGTAACTTGATATCACCTTTAGTTTATCACAGTTTGAAGGCAACAATCAATTTCAGATTTCACAGGCATGCATTAATATTCCATGACTTGAAATACTTTTTGGCCATTTCTAGAGGAAAAAAATAAGAAAAAGGCTTAATCCATGTCTGTGAACCCTGACTCCATGCGTGATAGGATTTTTTTTAAAAAATCCTATTAAAATGCTTTTCCTTTTTTCTTTTTATTTTAGTAATTTTAGATATCTTGGTAATAAAATTGTGTATAATGTTTATAATGTATTCTCGAGATAGGGTTTCAATTATTATTATTATTTTTTTACCATTTTCCTGGCAGTCTTTTTGGCTAGTGCAAAGCGATTAGGGCCATATTCATCATGCCTGTCTCATTACTATCAAGGATCACTGACAAGGCCGTCAGTGATCCTTGCAGAGGACCTGAGCTTGAGGAGGACACACCACTTGAAAGAGGGTGAGAGGGAGATATATAGCGTTTTTTTCCTGAAACCGTCAATGGTGTTGAGTGCTCAACTAATGAGGAGCGGAATATCCAGAATATCCCACTGCCCCCTCCCTCATCTTGATTTTATATATATATATATATATATATATATATATGTGTGTGTGTGTGTGTGTGTGTGTGTGTGTGTGTGTGTGTGTGTGTGTGTGTGTGTATATATATGTATATACAGTGCATCCGGAAAGTATTGTATGTAGATTGATGAGAAAAAAAAGGAATTTAATCCATTTTGGAATAAGGCTGTAACATAACAAAATGTGGGGAAAGTGAAGGGGTGTGGATACTTTCCGGATGCACTGTATATAACTCTGGAAGCTAGTAGCTCATCAGTAGAACGTTGGACATCTTTACATATTTCAATGATTGGCTGGATGAACATTCTCCCTCACTTTCTTTATTTGTTCCAGAATATCCCCCTGCCTCCTCCCTCATCTTTGTTTACTACAATCAAGAAATTGTTTACCAACTTTATTTGGCAAAATAAGCGTCCCAGATTTCGTCTATCTTTACTATATCTAGCATATGACCGAGGAGGCCTTCAATGCCCAAACACCCAATGGTATTACTGGGCAGCTCAACTGCGGTCCATTATGTTTTCTTTTTTATCTTTCATTATGGGGTATTGTGTGTAGATTGATGAGAAAAAAAAGGAATTTAATCCATTTTGGAATAAGGCTGTAACGTAACAAAATGTGGGGAAAGTGAAGGGGTGTGAATACTTTCCGGATGCACTGTATTTATGTCCTTTGCAGAAATATCAACCAAATATGACATTCCAAAGAATAATTTTTTCAAATATCTTCAACTTCGGAGCTTTATATCCTCATCTCAAAATCATTCATTAGATAAACCTGACATTTCTACATTAGCGGTAGCAGTCACAAGACATTGTTATGATAAAGGTTTAATCTCACCTCTGTATGACTTGTTTGTGTCCGGATCTGATGATTCATCTGAATCAAAACTGAGATGATGGGAGGAAGATATAGGGGAGGAAATATCTGTAGAAGACTGGAGTGAGGCATGTAAGGAGGCACAGAGGCAGACAATCGGAAGTAGCTTGAAACTCATCCAGTATAATTGGCTGATGCCCACATACATAACTCCTGTTAAAATACATAAGTTTAATGATGACATTCCTGATACTGGTACCAAGCGTAAGGACACAAGAGCAACACTATATCATTGTATATGGGAATGTGTGAAAGTGAAAACCTTTTGGCAAAATGTTATTAATGTGATCTATCAAAGAAACTACCATTGGATCCCAAGCTTTTTATTCTTGGTCTATGTCCTACCAACCCACATTTACAAGCAGAGGGTTCAGCTTCATAGACAGGTGTATACTACAAGCTAAACCTATAACTGCTCTCAATTGGAAACATGTGGATGGACCAAGAATTGGAATGTGGATCAAAGAAGTGGCGTCAAACGTGTCAATGGAAAAGACAACGTACAGTGCATCCGGAAAGTATTCACACCCCTTCAACTTGCTTCAGCAAGAACAAGCTCTGGGGGAGGGGGGCAGCTTTATATGATCCTGTACACTGACCAGAAAAACACCCTTTAAACCTTCTGTCTTTTTAATGGTTTTTTTTCTTCTCGTTACTTTAGGCTATATGATTTATTTATTTTATATAATTCTCTTTTTTGTACTTAAGTTGTCAGGGATTGGGTTATGGGAGGGAGAACAGGGTGAAAAGTGTTTGCTGTGTTCTGTACTGTTGTTGTACAACTTGATGTGACTTGCAAACTGAAAACCAATAAATATATTGTAGCAAATTCGGGGGGCAACCACAGGCACCGCCGGAGCCGGGACGCGAACCCGCATCTCCGCTAACCAAGGGCTAACGTGGCTACTTGTCCGTGCACGTTACAATATTGTAGCGAATTCGGGGGGGGGGGGGCGCCTTGGCGCGAACGCGCATTTCCCGCACCGCGGGAGACATCGCTGACCGCTCGACTAAAGGGTACGACCCGTCAGCCAAGGGCCAACTTATCCATGCACGTTATACCCCCTCCCCCTCCTTCGTGAAGCGCGTCCCCGTGCTTCAGCTCCCTCACGCCTCTGGGCGCATGCGCGTTCGAAGACCTCACGGTCTCACCATCCCACTTCTGTCACCAACGTAGCGAGTTCAGCCGGGATTCGAACCCGTATCGCCCGCACCGCGGGAGCCATCGCTGACCGCTGGACTAAAGGGTCCGACCTGTTAACCAAGGGCCAACGTGTCTACTTATCCATGCACCTTACAATAGTGTTAAAAAGAAAAGAAACACGCAACAGTGGGAAAGTGCTCAACAAATAAGGAGCAAAATCTCTCTCTCTCTATGTATATATAGGCAGCTGGAACGCGATCTCCCGCACCACGGGCGACAACGCTAACCAGTCGACTAAAGGGTCCGACCCGCCAGCCACGGGCTAGCGAGCCTATTTATCCGCGCACGTCACTATATATATACACACTATTGTAGCGAGCTCAAGGGAGGCAGCCCAGTAACCGCCACGGCCGGGACGCGAGCCCGTGGCTCCCGCAGCACGGGCCACAACGTTAACCAGTCGACTCAAGGCCCCAACCCCTTAGCCCAGGTTTAACGTGTTTAGTTATTCGTGTAACGTAGTCGAACAAGTAAACACATATATAGTAACGTGCTCAACAAATAAGGAGCAAAATAATCCAGTGAGTCAAGTAAATTCTTTCTGAGACAGTACAGGTCTGTTTCAGGCCCATTCACTGGATTCTCTCTCTCTCTCTCTCTCTCTATATGTGTGTGTGTGTATATATATTGTAGCGAATTCGGGGGCAGCTCGGCCGGACCGTCACCACAGCCGGGGCGCGAGCCCGTGGCTCCCGCACCGCGGGCCACAACGTTAACCAGTCGACTCAAGGCCCCGACCCCTTAGCCCGGGTTTAACGTGTTTAGTTATTCGTTTACGTTACACGACTAAGTAGACACGAATAAGTAGACACGTTAGCCCTGGGCTAAGGGATCGGACCGTTTAGTCGAGCGGTTAACGATTTGGTTTGCGGTGCGGGAGCCACGGGTTCGCGTCCCGGTTGTGACGGTAACTGGGCTGCCTCTTTTGAGTTCGCAACAATGTTATACATATTGTAACGATCGCGGATGAATAGGCTCGGCAGCCCTTGGCTAACGGATCGGAGCCTTTAGTCGAGCGGTTGGCGATGCCTCCTGCAGCCGGGACGCGAACCCGCTTCTCCCGCGGTGCGGGAGAAGCGGGTTCGCGTCCCGGCTGCGGCAGTTCCTGAGGTTGACTTGCGTTTTTTTTTCCAAAACCGTCAATGGTGTTATAAGTGCTCAACTAATCAAGCAATGTCTTTTGTATAAATGTATTTCTGAATTTTCCTTTTTCCTCCCAATTTAGTGGCCAGTCGATCCCTATTTTGGTTCAGGCGCCCACCCTCGGGGGCGGCTCGGCCGGGCCATCACCACGGCCGGGACGCGAACCCGTGGCTCCCGCGCCGCGGGCCACAACGTTAACCATTCGACTCAAGGCCCCGACCCCTTAGCCCGGGTTTAACGTGTTTAGTTATTCGTTTACGTTACACGACTAAGTAGACACGAATAAGTAGGCACGTTAGCCTTGGGCTAAGGGATTGGACCGTTTAGTCGAGCGGTTAACGATTTGCTTTGAGGTGCGGGAGCCACGGGTTCGCGTCCCGGCTGTGACGGTAACTGGGCTGCCTCTTTTGAGTTCGCAACAATGTTATACATATTGTAACGATCGCGGATGAATAGGCTCGGCAGCCCTTGGCTAACGGATCGGAGCCTTTAGTCGAGCGGTTGGCGATGCCTCCCGCAGCCGGGACGCGAACCCGCTTCTCCCGCATCGCGGGAGAAGCGGGTTCGCGTCCCGGCTGCGGCAGTTCCTGAGGTTGACTTGTGTTTTTTTTTTCCAAAACCGTCAATGGTGTTATAAGTGCTCAACTAATCAAGCAATGTCTTTTGTATAAATGTATTTCTGAATTTTCCTTTTTCCTCCCAATTTAGTGGCTAGTCGATCCCTATTTTGGTTCAGGCGCCCACCCTCGGGGGCGGCTCGGCCGGACCATCACCACGGCCGGGGCGCGAACCCGTGGCTCCCGCACCGCGGGCCACAACGTTAACCAGTCGACTCAAGGCCCCGACCCCTTAGCCCGGGTTTAACGTGTTTAGTTATTCGTTTACGTTACACGAATAAGTAGACACGTTGAGGTTGACTTGCGGTTTTTTTCCCAAAACCGTCAATGGTGTTATAAGTGCTCAACTAATCAAGCAATGTCTTTTTTATAAATGTATTTCTGATTTTTCCTTTTTCTCCCAATTTAGTGGCCAGTCGATCCCTATTTTAGTTCAAACACCCACCCTCGTACTGCATCCGTTCGCCAACTGCATGTCTCCGGCCGGCAGTCTCGCAGGAGACGCTTCGCCACTTCCGTGACAAGGCGAATCCAGAGACGCATTCATGTGACGAACACAAGCCGACCCCGCCCCCCTCACCAAGACAGCGTTGCCGATTATTGCTGCTTCGTCCAGTCCGGCCATAGTCGGATCTGACGAGACCGGGGCGCGACCCCCGGTCGTCAGTGGGCAACTGCATCGACACAAAGCCGATGCTTAGACCGCTGCGGACCCAAGCCAATGTATTAAAACTTTTTTTCCTGTATCTGTGTTGATATATATATTTATATATATAAATAAAAATAAAAGAAGGCGACGACGACGGCATTCAGATTCGACGACCCAACTGAAAGATGATGCACTCATACCACTCTGGAGCAGAAAAATGGAAAAATTCTGAAGATAAAAAAGCAGGCAGAAATGCAGGTAAGACGTTATTTAGCTACATCGACTTAGCCTTTGTTTCCTTACAGGAGCAGCTGAAATGGAAAAAGGTTTGTTATTGGCTAGCTAACGTTAGGAAGGCTAGCGGGCATACATGACGTTAACGTTGCCTCATGCAGTATTGGACGAAAACATTATGACATAATGAATGTGTACTGATGAAAGTGGTTTGGGTTTTTTGGGGGGGGGGGCTACTCTAAGACGTCGCATCGGGCCCCAAACTATTTAGAAACGGGTCTGCTTCACACTCAGTTCATCTGGACACAACGTTGGGTCCAGATGAACTGACTCAACCTTCTGTGATTTCCTTACCCGGATTTTTTTGGGGGGGGATTTTCCCCCGTTCTTCTCTCCAATTGTACTTGGCCAATTACCCCCTTCTTCTGAGCCGTCCCGGTCTCTGCTCCACCCCTTCTGCCGATCCGGGGAAGGCTGCAGACTACCACATGCCTCCTCCCATACATGTGGAGTCACCAGCCGCTTCTTTTCACCTGACGGAGGAGTTTCACCAGAGGGATGTAGCACGTGGGAGGATCGCGCTATTCCCCCCCCCCCGAAGAGGCGCTAGTGCAGCGACCAGGACACATACCCACATCCGGCTTCCCACCCGCAGATACGGCCAATAGGGATGCTCAGCCAAGCTGGAGGTAGTAACACGGGGATTCGAACCGGAGATCCCCGTGTTGGTAGGCAACAGAATAGACCGCTACGCTACCCGGACGCAATCCTTACGTGGATTACTGAGCATGCTTGAAGTCCATTTCGCGTGGTTTCCGGTCTCTGATCTAGTATGTCGGTTAATGACGAGCTCTCCATCGATCCTGGGGCAACGCTTCAGTCTCATATGGTATGCCAAACATCTGTATTAAAGGATGTAACATTTGTTATCTGATGTATAGAAAGCGTTGATGGTTATTTAGCACAGGCAATTTATACACCGAAGACCACACGAGAGAAAACAAAACAAACGTGAGCAGATGCACAGGTAGACAGATGCACACATCCGTACTGGGAAACGCCAGAAGGATGTGCAGGATACGCATGATGACCATGCACTTAAGTTTGCATTCATGCCTGCATACAGAACACGTGTCCTCTTACGTCCTGTGACTTTCTCTCACACACATGCATCCATTCATGCAAACACTTGAGCGGCTGCTCGTTTGGCTAACAGACCTCATTACACGGGTGGACGGGCCATCGACCCCTTGGTGGAGGAACGAACAGAAATCTGCAGTTACTTCTCCTCTATTCAGAGTGTGCGACAGGTCCGGAGGTCCTTTGCTGCCCTGCCCAGCATGGTGGCTAACCTCACCTGAAGACCCAAGGCTCTGTGTGTGGCACATAACGTTTCTTTTCTGTGGTATTCACAAGACACAACACCCGGCCCACTTCACTGCTGTGTAGGTATTGGTACGCCTCGCCATCACAGGCAACGGACTCAACAACATAGCTAACAATGCTACCGTACGTGGGAGGATCACGCTATTCCCCCCCAGTTCCCCCTCCCCTCCGAACAGGCGCCCCGACTTACCAGAGGAGGCGCTAGTGCAGCGGCCAGGACACATGCCCACCCGCAGACACGGCCAATACACTCTGTGCATAACTGTAGTCCACTGACTTCCGGTTTCTACTGCAGTGGTCATACCAGTTTCCTGTTTGTTGGAGTGTGCTATTGACCATGGCATATTTTGCACGACGCCTGCCAGATGCAATTGTGCACGTAACTTGATATGTACAACTTCAAACGTTTCCCCCGTTTGCTGGCGGGTGCAGGTGAAAGTTTGTCGACAAGTCTGCGCATGTGGTGGACATTTATCCACGGTAAATCTCGCAGGCATCGCGAAAAATATGCGGAAGTCAGTGGACTGCAGTTACGCACAGGGCCGATTGTGTCTGTAGGGACGCCCGACCAAGCCGGAGGCAACACGGGGATTCGGACCAGCGACCCATGTATTGGTAGGCAACGGAATAGACCGCCACGCCACCCGGACGCCAATAACGAAATAACTTCTCAAAAAGAAATCCAGACTAACTCTTCATCCTCTGTCGTGTCACGGCATGTCGGGGGTGGGGGGCAGAAGGATTACAACATCACTGCAGACCCATCACACCCTGGTCACAACCTATTCCAACACCTCCCCTCTAGTAGGCGCTACAGAGCACTGTACCCCAAAACAACCAGACATAAAAACAGTTTCTTTCCGCGGGCAGTCATTCAAATGAACGCTTCACACCGTCAATAAGCTGCACTGAGAGGTGCTCGTGAGGGGTGGACTAAACCATTTTGCAGCTTTTGTAAGGGGGAGAGGGGCCTCAGAGAGGGGTGAGGGGGGCCTCAGAGAGCCTCCACTGTTTTCTTTAAGTCCCTCTACCGATGTACTGAGCCAGTTTTAACTGAAGTTATGACACTAATTAGTTAGAAATAAAAATGTGCAAACCAAAACAAACGTTTAATTTCAGGCTTCCCGAGGCCCCCCCTCCCTTTCTGGCCCCTGGTAGCCCCCTCCCCCACGGTGTCGCTGGATACTGTTCGCCTCTGTGCATTGTGGGTTTTTATCTACTTGTTGACATCCTTGCTTAACTTAGACCTGTTGTTCTCATTCGCACTTATTTACACGACCGCTAGAGGGCGCTTAACTTTAAACCGTAACCATAGGTCGTAATAAGCTGCTTGTACAAACCCAACTACGGGGTCGTTTTTTGGTGGAGGACAGTGCCCATCATTTCATGAAATAAAGAAAAAGATCTTGTTCTTGATTTTTTTCCTAATAGATTAGTTGTGTTGCAGATAAAATACATGTTATATGCAGTAACTGCTGAAGGTGTAATGGCAGCACAACGTGAAACGGTTCGAAGGACACACAAGTATCGGACAGGTGTCACATGCGATGCATTGTGCTAGAGGACATCTTTAGGACAAAAATAAATAAATCAGCACATCCACCCCGGTGCGCCAGAACTCACCCAAGGCAAAGAATAATCACACACTCTCTCCCTCCCCCCCTCTCTCTCTCTCATGAGGTTGTGTGTTGCAGGTTATACGTGTGTAAGTGTGTTCATTTACCATCACAACCAATCACCATTCAGAGTCCCTGCCCTGAAACTAGCTTAGACTAGCATCTGTGCTTGCTGTGCATACATACACATGTACACCACCCCACTCTTCCGAGCCGTCCCGGTCGCTGCTCCACCCCCTCTGCCCATCCGGGGAGGGGCTTCCCACCCGCAGGCACGGACAACTGTGCCCGCAGGGACGCCCGACCAAGCCGGAGGCAACACGGGGACTCGAACCGAGATCCCCCGGTTGGTACGCAACGGAATAGACCGCCACGCCACCCGGATGCCCTCACGTACATGCTCTTTTAACAAGTCCTCCAACCCATACGACCACATAGGTCGTTCGTCCTCTAATAACGACCCACAGGAGCGTTGCCTAAATTAGCGCCCCTACCGGCGGCAGGAGGTATGCCACAGACACTTTTCGCCTCTGTGCTTTGTGGGTTTTTAAAACAATTTGAGAACAACAGAATATGTAGTCAGTGTGTTTTTGTGTTGCTTTGCCGTCTACTGTAGTAGCTAAGACCCCGTTTACACTTGGTTTTAAATGCGGGGTTTTTGTTTTTTTGCAATCGGGTCACAAGTGGACGGCGCTAAATACAAGTGTAAACGACCACCAACACGTTTTGTGGACCGGTTAGTCAAACCACTTGCCGAGGTGGTCTGGGACGCGTTTGACCACATACCTTTTGTAGTGTAAACGCTGATGCGTCCTGATGCGTCCCCGATAAGGACATAAGAGCTCTTCTTCTTCTTCTTCTTCTTCTTCTTCTTCTTCTTCTTCTTCGGAGTAACGAAACCTGATCACAGGTGGTCAGCAGGACGCATCTGGAGACACGTGAGAGACACAAGTGTAAACGGCGATGTGTCTCGCGGTCCACTTGTGATCCGGTCACCCAAAGCGCGTTTTAAAACCAAGTGTAAACAGCGTCTGAGATCGCTATTGGCAAATCAAATCAATTTTATTTGTATAGCCCAATATCACAAATTACAAATTTGCCTCAGTAGGCAAACAGCAACACAACATCCTGTCCTTAGACCCTCTCATCGGATAAGGAACAACTCCCTAAAAACCCCTTTAACAGGGAGAAGAAATAGGAAGAAACCTCAGGGAGAGCAACATTGGCAGTATGTTTACTATGAATGACGTCATAAGAGCTAACGTAACGCTAGCCACAAGTTAGCAAGTCAGCTAGCGTGGACATTATAACCGCTATGTGACATTAAACTTTGCTTTTATTCATATTCCTTCTCACGAGAGGTCATGGAAGGAGATGCTTATTGTTACAGCGGAAGTGACGTAACGTAACGATCGCGGATGAATAGGCTCGGTAGCCCTTGGCTAACGGGTTGGACCAGCTGCTTGTACAAACCACCTATGGGGTCGTGTTTTGGTGGCGGACAGTCTCTCTTTTAAAGATGAAATGTTAGGTACACACACACACACACACACACACACACACACACACACACACACACACACACACACACACACACACACACACACACCTATTCCATGGAGTACATCCAATTACACCAAATATTTCAACGCTCTAAACATGTAATGGCTTCTAATTCATATTTCACAACACTTAAGACAGTGTCTATTCTATTTATTTTAATTCTGATTTGTGAGGCAATCAGAGGATCCAGATGTGCCCCTGCAGACTGCAGCGCTGTCATGCAACCTGTGGCTGCACGGGGACTCAAATTATCACGACAACACTAATTACCCAGACCACCAGTTATGTCCCTGCCACAGCTGCTCTCTGGCACACGTGGTCACATGTCACAGTCAAGTGCGGCTTCTTTACAGAACACAGGGTACACATACGCTCGCTCGCCCTCTCTCTCTCTCTCTCTCTCTCTCTCTCTCTCTCTCTCTCTCTCCCTCTCTCTCTCTCCATGTCTCTCTCTCAGTTCAATTCAGTGATGCTTTATTGGCACGACTGCATACATTACAATGTTGCCAACGCAGGTGACAATGAAACAGATTAATAGCATATTAAACAATAAATAAATGGAAACAGGGAAAGGTAGAACTATAGTAGAAACATAGAACCGTATTTGAACAGTAACTGACAGTGTTTTGGTCATTCACTTAGGCTGTGGCATTTTGACACATATTGTGCTGCAAGGTGTGACCTTTGCCCTCTCCTAAAATAAGTGGCCATTGTTCTTTCTAATCCAGGAGTAGAACATTTGGAATCTGGTTTTCAAATTTCTCCTTACCCTGGGGGCAACCCCCCCCCCACTTTTTTTGTTTTGTTTTGGAAATCAGACATGGAATAATGTTATAAAAAGTTGGTACCCAGAAATGATATCTAGGACCTTCAAGGATCACAACCTGGTGGACAACCTGGTCAACGAGCTACTGGAAAGCTGCAGGCTGGGTCCAAACAATGCAACTCCTATGGAGAAATGGCGCCAAGCCAATGAGGCTGGCGTGATCAGATTCCATCGTCTCTCTGACTGAATATCTGCGATAGCTCACACTACAAGCAAACTGAGCCCCCCCACTGAGAGAGCAGAGCATCAACTACTGAGAGAGCAGAACATCAACTACTGAGAGAGCAGAACATCAACTACCGAGAGAGCAGAACAGCAACTACCGAGAGCAGAACAGCAACTACCGAGAGAGCAGAACATCAACTACCGAGAGCAGAACATCAACTACTGAGAGCAGAACATCAACTACCGAGAGAGCAGAACATCAACTACCGAGAGAGCAGAACATCAACTACCGAGAGAGCAGAACATCAACTACCGAGAGAGCAGAACATCAACTACCGAGAGAGCAGAACATCAACTACCGAGAGAGCAGAACATCAACTACCGAGAGAGCAGAACATCAACTACCGAGAGAGCAGAACATCAACTACCGAGAGAGCAGAACATCAACTACCGAGAGAGCAGAACATCAACTACTGAGAGCAGAACATCAACTACCGAGAGAGCAGAACAGCAACTACCGAGAGAGCAGAACAGCAACTACCGAGAGCAGGACATCAACTACCGAGAGAGCAGGACATCAACTACCGAGAGCAGGACATCAACTACCGAGAGAGCAGAACATCAACTACCGAGAGAGCAGAACATCAACTACCGAGAGAGCAGAACAGCAACTACCGAGAGAGCAGAACATCAACTACCGAGAGAGCAGGACATCAACTACCGAGAGCAGAACAGCAACTACCGAGAGAGCAGAACATCAACTACCGAGAGAGCAGAACATCAACTACCGAGAGAGCAGAACATCAACTACCGAGAGCAGGACATCAACTACCGAGAGAGCAGGACATCAACTACCGAGAGCAGGACATCAACTACCGAGAGAGCAGAACATCAACTACCGAGAGCAGAACATCAACTACTGAGAGCAGAACATCAACTACCGAGAGAGCAGAACATCAACTACTGAGAGAGCAGAACATCAACTACCGAGAGAGCAGAACATCAACTACTGAGAGAGCAGAACATCAACTACCGAGAGCAGGACATCAACTACCGAGAGAGCAGGACATCAACTACCGAGAGCAGGACATCAACTACCGAGAGAGCAGAACATCAACTACCGAGAGCAGAACATCAACTACTGAGAGCAGAACATCAACTACCGAGAGAGCAGAACAGCAACTACCGAGAGCAGAACAGCAACTACCGAGAGAGCAGAACATCAACTACCGAGAGCAGAACATCAACTACCGAGAGAGCAGAACATCAACTACCGAGAGAGCAGAACATCAACTACCGAGAGAGCAGAACATCAACTACCGAGAGAGCAGAACATCAACTACCGAGAGAGCAGAACATCAACTACCGAGAGAGCAGAACAGCAACTACCGAGAGCAGAACAGCAACTACCGAGAGAGCAGAACATCAACTACCGAGAGCAGGACATCAACTACCGAGAGAGCAGGACATCAACTACCGAGAGAGCAGAACATCAACTACCGAGAGAGCAGAACATCAACTACCGAGAGAGCAGAACAGCAACTACCGAGAGCAGAACAGCAACTACCGAGAGAGCAGAACATCAACTACCGAGAGCAGGACATCAACTACCGAGAGAGCAGGACATCAACTACCGAGAGCAGGACATCAACTACCGAGAGAGCAGAACATCAACTACCGAGAGCAGAACATCAACTACCGAGAGAGCAGAACATCAACTACTGAGAGAGCAGAACATCAACTACCGAGAGCAGGACATCAACTACCGAGAGAGCAGGACATCAACTACCGAGAGCAGGACATCAACTACCGAGAGAGCAGAACATCAACTACCGAGAGCAGAACATCAACTACTGAGAGCAGAACATCAACTACCGAGAGAGCAGAACATCAACTACCGAGAGAGCAGAACATCAACTACCGAGAGAGCAGAACAGCAACTACCGAGAGAACAGAACATCAACTACCGAGAGCAGAACATCAACTACCGAGAGCAGAACATCAACTACCGAGAGAGCAGGACATCAACTACCGAGAGAGCAGAACATCAACTACCGAGAACAGAACATCAACTACCGAGAGAGCAGAACATCAACTACCGAGAGCAGAACATCAACTACTGAGAGCAGAACATCAACTACCGAGAGAGCAGAACATCAACTACCGAGAGCAGAACATCAACTACCGAGAGAGCAGAACATCAACTACCGAGAGAGCAGAACATCAACTTCTACCTGGTGCATTTCTCTCTCTCTCTGTCGGTGTCTCGAGTGTGCGCGTGTGTGTGTGTGTGTGTGTTGGAACGGCTTGGAAGTGTGTCTTATCTCCTGTGACCTCCCAGTGGCAGGTCAGTGTGGAGGGGAGAACAAACGATCAAACCAATGAGACCTGGCAGGGCCTGTGTGTGTGTGTGTGTTTCCACCTGTGTGTCACCAGATGGTCATGTCACGATTACGTGCTATTGTCAAAATCAAATCGTGATACAGTCTCTCTCCTCGCTGTCATCCTCTTCGCCTGCTTTCTTCGCTCAGTTATTTTCTGGAGGTCTCTGTTAACCACACTCCTCCATCGTATCTCCTCCCCCTCTTCCTTTCCCCCGTCTGCCTTCCTCCTCTTTTACCTTCTACTGTCCATAGCCCGCTACCAGTTCCCGCCCCATCCCCACTAAAGATGTCAGACTGTGGTTTCACGCAGATCAGATGAGACAAGTGTGTCGATTCCCATACTGGCCTCAGGGTGCAGGAGGCGGGGGACTGTGTGTGTGTGTGTGTGTACACGTGTACATGGACCCCTTTGTATTTTTGTTTGTCTACACGTCTGCAACTGAGAAGTTGATGCGCATGCGTGCCTCTGTCAGCAGTGTGTGAGGCTATGTCGTCAAGCGACTGCCTAGGAAAATAAAAGGGGAAGAGCATGTGGGAATTACTCAGGGACGTATTAGTAGAACCGGATACGGCGCCGCCGCTCAGCCTCGCAGACAATTTTTTCCCAGTGGCCACTCGCGGTATTGCAGCGAAAAATCCCCTGCGGCCCAAAAGCATTTCCCCCATAGACCACCATTGTAAAAGAGACGCCCGTAAAACTGATGACAGGACACCTGCAGCTATAATCATGGTCAGTTGTTACTCTTTGTATTGTGTATTTTTAAGCCACGGGGTTTTAATATTTTCAACATTTTTCCCAAGCCCACAATTTTTTTGCATGACGTCACGGCTGTGTACGCGCACTCTATGCGCGGTCATGTTGTGTCTCAGGAACGAGGATCTTTGCTAGGCTAAACAACGCTGTTCGGATCAACAAAAACCAAAGGTGACGGTGAATAAATGACACAAAGCTGAGCCTCCTCTTTCACTCGCTACAGAAATAGTGAATTTGTGAACGTGGACTATTTGTGAATTTTGGCTCGCTCGTTCTCATAGCCTAGAGGCATGATGGGAGTAACACTGCTGCGCATATTCAGTGGGCCGCACGTACCCGGAAGTAACCCGGAAGCCAGAAACTTTTTCGGCGTATGCGCCAGGTGAGTAATTCTCATAGGAATGAACAGGCGCCATTTTTAGATCCGGCATCCTCTACTACAATACATCCATGGAATGACTGGATAGAGGATAAGAGGTGTACAGGGCGGGATGGGAACGATCCTTGCCACAACAGTACGCAATAATAGTTATCAAGTGTTTCTGCAGATATTCCAGTACACATGGCACTTTAACGCTTTAATAGTCTATGTCGTACACACTTAATTTAGTTATGTCAACCGGTTCCACAAAGCTAGCTTGAATAAATGGGAAAAGACTATAAAATCGTTACCACTACATGCTTTTACACATAGCTCACCAAAAACTGCTGTCACAAGAGTAAATGACGCATGTCGCTCACGCTGGCACCCTTCAACTGTGGCCGATCCTGTTCGGTGACCTGCTGCAGCAGATCGCGTCTAGACCCCGTTTACACTTGGTTTTAAAATGTGTTTTTTGGGGTTCGGATCACACCACTTGCCGAGGTGGTCTGGGACGCATTTGACCACATATCTTTTGCAGTGTAAACGCTGATGCGTCCCGATGCGTCCCCGACAAGGACACAACAGGAAATCTTCTTCTTCTTCTTCTTTGGAGTAACGAAATTTGATCACAAGCGGTCAGCAGGGCGCATCTGGAGACGCATGAGAGACACGGGTGTAAACGGCGACGTGTCTCGCTGTCCACTTATGATCCGATCTCCCAAAACGCATTTTAACACCAAGTGTAAACGGGGTGTAAGATAACTACTGGAAGCTGCGACATGGACCTGAGGCGGCGCACACCCACGCAAGCATGGTGCTGCTGCTGCTCTGCTTTTATTTTCACTACGTAGACATCAAATTAAAATGTTACCGCCAAAGGAAAGACTGAAATATGAAAGGGAAATATTAGCAATAAAAATAGCTAGCTAAAGCGTTATACCAGAATAAGCTCGCAACACACTGGTTTTCAATCCAAGTATACCACCGATCGTTGTCTGACGTAGTACACATGCCGCTTTGTTTTAATAGCGTTTAATAATTCATCACTTACCCGACACGTGAAGGACGACAACGGGAGAACGCGTTCACCACACAGCAGAGCAACCGAACTGGAGTCGTCAGCGGCTTTACTGCGCATGTGCACGGAGGTACGGAAGACGCGTTGGGACAATCTTCATGGAGTTCAAGGCCTGCGGTGCATTGTAATCCGAGTCTTCAGCACGGTTTTGCAAGTCCAACACCTATTATGTTAATGTAACGATACGGTAACGATCACGGATGATTAGGCTCGCTTAGGCCTCGGCTAACGGGTCGGACCCGTTAGTCGACTGGTTAACGTTGCGTCCCGGGAGTGGCGGTCCCCTCTATCGGGCGCGCTTCCCGAAGGAGGGGGTTAGTGTAACGTACACGGATAGATAGGCTCGTTAGGTCGGACCCTTTAGTCCGAATTTGCTACATTGTCCCCTTCCTTCGGGAATCGCCACAGCCAGGACGCGAACCTGGGGCTCCCGCACCGCAAGCGACAACGTTAACCAGCCGACTAAAGGGTCCGACCTAACGAGCCTCTTTACCCGTACTCCCTTGATTTAACCATCAAACATGTCCAGGGTGTCTCCCCGCCTGCCGCCCAATGACTGCTGGGATAGGCTCCAGCATCCCCGCCACCCTGCCAGCAGGATAAGCGGTCAAGATAATGGATGGCGATATATGTATGTGTATGTATATTTATTATATAACTTTATATAAAATAACCTTCTGTACACAACCTTTAACTATAGACAGCTGAGCAACAGACATGGGTTAGACACATCTTGATGAAGAAATACAAGCTGGTCTCATGAGTTGATCGCAATGAGATATATATATATATACACACATATATATACACACACACATATATATATATATATATATAGTGGTGATACACAATAGAGGATAGATTCACCAGGGGCTGCTGCTCCTTTAAGGAAGACGTTCGCCGTGATGACGTAGGCACTGCTTGGGGTTTCCGGGGTGGAGCCATGTTTGCAGCAGCCTAGCGGTTGGTTAGCTGGTTGCCAGGGGAGATTGTGCTGTATCGGTGTCGTTTTGTGTGGCGAGTAAACGGAATGGACTCGTTCTCTCCGTCTCCTCATTCCTGCACTCCCCCATTGGTGAGTTGACAACCAACATGTCGACCCAAAGCGATGACGACACCGCTGCGGCTCCGAGTGATGCTAACGGTACGGCTCATGTTAGCGCTAGCATCTCAGCAGCGACGGTGAAGTTGCCCGAGTTTTGGCAGCACCGTCCCCGGCCATGGTTTCAGCACATTGACGCCCAGTTCGAGCTGGGAGGAATAACGCGGGACGTTACGAGGTATTTCCATGTGGTGGCGGCGTTGGATGCCCGGACGACGGCCCGAGCTATGGGGCTACTGGAAGCCCCCCGGCTGTGGGGAAATACGGCGCATCAAGGCTTCCTTTGGCAGCTCTTCCAGCTGTCGGAGATGGAGAAGGCGGGTCGCCTGTTGTCACTCAACGGACTCGGCGATAGCAAACCTTCCGAGCTGCTGGAGAAGATGTTGGCCGTTTTGGGCTCGGCGGACCCCTCCTTCATTTTCACCCATATGTTTCTGCGGCAGCTCCCAGCGCCTGTGCGCACAGCGTTAGCCAGCTCCCCCCTCTCCTCCACCAAAGAAAACCGCGCTCTGGCTGCGGAAGCGGACAGGATTTCCTCGCCAACCGGCAGCAGTTCGTTCATGCGATGCTCCCCACCCAGACCTCGCCCCCGCCGCTGGAGGACGCAGCGGGCACCGCGGCTGCGGTGGCTGCCCGCCGCCAGCGTGACAGCGGGTTGTGTTATTACCACAACAGGTTTGGTGCCAGGACCAAGCAGTGTCGCCCGCCATGCAGCTTCAGCGTACAGGGAAACGCCAGGGGGCGCTCAATAGCAGCTATGAGCGCCGGCGAGAACAGCAGGCTGTTGTTTATCAAGGACGCCTCATCTGGCCGCTGGTCGGTTCGGGCGCTCAGCGTAGCATCCCGCCTGCATCGGCCGCGGACACCATGGCCGGCGGTCAAGGCCCCCCGATAGATTCCGCGAACGGCACCAGGTATGTGGACGTGTGTTTCGGCGGGCAGCGTTTCGGCTGGGACTTCGTTATTGCCGCGGGGTCGGTTCCCCTCCTTGGCGCGGACTTCCTGTGCGCTCGGCCTGTCAAACATGCTGGCCGCCGGAGACACGTATCAACTGCTGCTCGCAGAGTTCCCCGACCTCACCACACCCACGTTATCGTCAGCGGTGCCCAAGCACGGCGTAGAGCACCGTATTGCCACCGATGGCCCCCCCGGTCTACGCACGTGCTCGGCGCCTCGACTCTACTTAGCTCGCGATCGCCAGGGAGGAGTTTGCCACCATGGAAGGCCTCGGCATCGTGCGCCGCTCGGACAGCCCGTGGGCCTCCCCCCCTGCACATGGTTTCTAAGGCTGACGGCGGTTGGCGCCCCTGCGGCGATCTTCGTCGCCTGAACAACGCCACAACCCCCGACCGGTACCCCGTCCCGCACATACAGGACTTCTCCGCCCACCTGGCGGGGGCCACCATGTTTTCCAAAGTGGATTTGGTGCGGGGCTACCACCATGTACCGGTCCACCCTCAGGACGTGCCCAAGACAGCGGTCATCACGCCGTTTGGACTCTTCGAGTTCCTGCGGATGCCCTTCGGCCTCAAGGGAGCAGCACAGACGTTCCAGCAGCTGATGGACTCTGTGCTACGGGATATGCCGTTCTTGTTTGTTTACTTGGACGACATTCTCGTGGCCAGCGCGTCCACGGAGGAGCACCTGACGAACCTCTGGCAGTTGTTCCGAGTGGCTCAGTGTGCATGGACTCAGTCAACCCAGCCAAGTGCCAATTTGGCCGGTCGTCCATTGACTTCCTTGGCCACCATGTCTCCCCACAGGGAGCCGTTCCACTTCCTGCCAGAGTGGATGCCCTCGCCAGTTTCCCACGCCCCCGCACCGTGAAGTCCCTGCAGGAGTTCCTGGGCATGGTGAACCTTCATAACAGGTTCCTTCCCCGCACAGCTCACCGCATGTGGCCCTTGTACGAGGTCCTGCTGGGCAAGGAAGCCAAGGGCGAGGTAGACTGGTCCCCGGGGATGGACAACGCTTTCGACGATGCCAAGGCTGCGCTGGCCAACGCCGCTTTGCTGGTGCACCCGTCCCTCACCGCCCCGATTGCCCTCACGACCGATGCCTCCGACTATGCGGTCAGGGTGGTGTGTGAGCAGTGGGTGGGTGGTGCCTGGCAGCCCCTTGCCTTCTTTAACAAACAGCTTAAAGACGATGAGAGGAAGTACAGCACTTTCAACCGGAAGCTTCTGGGTCTCTTCCTCGCCACCCGACACTTCAGGTTCTTGTTGGAAGGCCGCCGGTTTACCACTTTCGTCAACCACAAGCCGCTGATATTTGCCATGGCCAAGACCTCCGAGCCGGAATTAACTCGACCTCTCCGTCTCCTCATTCCTGCACTCCCACAATATATGTTTCTGCACATGAGCCC
This sequence comes from Lampris incognitus, assembly GCF_029633865.1. Classification (NCBI taxonomy): domain Eukaryota; kingdom Metazoa; phylum Chordata; class Actinopteri; order Lampriformes; family Lampridae; genus Lampris; species Lampris incognitus. The sequence goes on from NC_079216.1 coordinate 65,810,612, forward strand.
CTATATTCCACTGGACATGTTTCTGTGCACACTTTAGGGCAGCACGGTGGCGCAGTGGTTAGTGCGGTCGCCTCACAGCAAGAGGGTTCTGAGTTCGAGCCCCAGGGTAGTCCAACCTTGGGGGGGGTCGTCCCAGGTCGTCCTCTGTGTGGAGTTTGCATGTTCTCCCTGTGTTTTTGTGGGTTTCCTCTGGGTGCTCCGGTTTCCTCCCACAGTCCAAAGACATGTAGGTCAGGTGAGTTGGCCGTACTAAATTGTTCCTCGGGGGGCATGTGTGTGGACCCTGTGATGGCCTGGCGGCCTGTCCAGGGTGTCTCCCCGCCTGCCTCCCACTGACTGCTGGGATAGGCTCCAGCATCCCACGACCCTGAGAGCAGGATAAGCGGATTGGATAATGGATGGATGTTTCTGTGCACACTTTATTTGATCTGTAGGGTTGCCAGAGTGAAAAGCCGACAATCCACATTTTTCACAATTTAAGAAGACATTTGCACCATATTATGTCAAGTATTTGTGAATAAAAACTTACATGATAAATGATAAGGGACACAAACTCCCTGAACTGCAATCCAGTTTGAGGCTTGATCTGTCTTTTAACCTCCCTGTTTACTGTCCTGTTAGCTGTGATGTGCAATCTGAAGTGCCATTTATCGGCACACCCAGGGACGCTGGCTCAATCTTTCTCATCTGGGCCTGACCGGAGGTTTCCTGTCACAGTCTGTGCTTCCTCGCTGGCATCTGGCTCATTGTCTTGCACAGTGTAGGAGGTGCTGGGAAGCTCATTATTTTGCTTTGGTGCGAACATCAATGGTTACGTTTAGTTTGTTGGCAGAAAAGAACCTTTGATGCTTTCCAGCTGCGGAAGCTCCGGAATCTTTGAGCCGGAGAGAGACTGGAAGACGAGGGAGAGGGAGATTAATGCATCACAAATACATTATGAGCATGAGTGCTTCTGAAATGGAAAGAACATGTAAAACATGAAAAAGAAAACCTCCGCCTTTCTGGATGACATCCTGCAGAGTGTAAAATGCCACAATATGAGTGAATATGTGTTTGTTTATTTGTTCCTTTGTTTAAACGTTTGTCCCAGTCTAAACAGAAACACAGATAATATGGATACAAGTTTAAAAATGGATGTCAGATACATTCCTTTTTAAGGGATTCTAAGGATAGAGTGATATTTTGAGAAAGGCTTCTTCAGATCTAAATTACTGACACTCAAGAGCATAAATGAACAGAATGACATCTAGACCAGGGAAGAAATGCATACAAAGTGTTATTTTGCTCCAGTAACCGGAGCCGCAACACAAGAATTTTCCTCTTATGCTTGTATGATGGACGTAACAATAAAGCCTCTTGAATCTGATACGAGCACCCCGGCTCCATACTGTGTACAGTACCGTTTTATTTTTCACTTCATTTTGCGCTGCATTGGTTTGTGCTCCGTATTGTGTATTTCTGCTCTTGGCTACTGCAAGTTCACTGTGGGGTTTAATTGAATTTCTGCAATGTCATCCTTATTTCCTCTTTTTTCTAATTTTTCAGGTGAAGTAATATAAAGAAGTTTGCTTACGAAACTGATTTCAAATTTTGGTCCCCTTCTAATTTGGTCCCCTTCTTAGAGTAGGATTTATTTTGCAGTTGTAGTGTGGAGTTTCCCCACCTGTCTATTTTTTGAACCTGCATAAAGAAAATGTTGTCGTATTTTGGAAGACAGATGAAACTACAACAGCAACCCGATTCAGTAACCAATTCCCCATCTGCAATTTGTAAAACATGTTACAGGTTAGGGCAGCATGGTGGCGCAGTGGTTAGTGCGGTCGCCTCACAGCAAGAAGGTCCTATGCTCGAGCCCCAGGGTAGTCCAACCTTGGGGGTTCGTCCCGGGTTGTCCTCTGTGTGGAGTTCGCATGTTCTCCCCGTGTCTGCGTGGGTTTCATCCCACACTCCAAAGACATGTAGGTGAATCGGCCATACTAAATTGCCCCTGGTATGAATGTGTGTGTGTCGGCCCTGTGTTGGCCTGGCAGCCTGTGCAGGGTGTCTCCCTGCCTGCTGCCCAATGACTGCTGGGATAGGCTCCAGCATCCCCACGACCCTGAGAGCAGGATAAGCGGTTCGGGTAATGGATGGATGTTACAGTTTACATTACTTGATGCTTGCTAAACAAATAACACAATGTCTTGATGCATGCTCAATAACCCAGGTAAGAAAATCAAAGAAGGTTGAATCAGTTCATCTGGATACTATCCAGATGAACACAATATGAATAATTATGAGATTTCAGCAGCATTCCACACATAACCATTGCTGCTGTTCTCCGACACAGCCATCAAGTTTAAATAACTCCAGGCCAGTGAGTACTAAGGGAAGAAGAAGCTTTTGAACAGCTTTTCTATTGCCCATGTTCTTTGTTTGTCATTTCAATGCCATTTTAAATCGATGAAATGAAACTGATACTTTCTTCTTTTTTGCAAAGCTCATCTCAGTTTTTACTATTTCAAATAATCAACCATCTGCATAAATTTTCCGTGCAAACATTTTTAGTTATATTATTATAACACCAAACTGAAACGAGAAAAATGTGAACAATGTGAGCCTCTTATCACCTAACAGATAAAAAAACCAAATCCTTGCTACATATTCCAAAGTGACCACGGCTGTTTCCGTACATCCCGTCATTCAGGAAGAATTTAGTTTGCATCCTAGAGTCCTGGAGACATAGCTGTCAAAACCCACGTCTAATGCGGCACGGTGGCCCAGTGGTTAACACGGTTGCCTAACATCAAGAAGGTCCTGGGTTCGAACCCCAGGCCGTCCCAGGTCCTCCGTGTGGAGTTTGAATGTTCTCCCCGTGTCTACGTGGGTTTTCTCCAGGTGCTCTAGATTCCTCCCTCCCACCATCAAAAAAGTATGCATGTTAGGGTTAATACTCCTGCCTGTACCCCTGAGCAAGGCAATTGGAAGAAATAAATTGAGTTGGTCCCCGGGTGCTGCATGGCCTCTGCCCACTGCTCCTAGCTACACAGCTAGGATGGGTCAAATGTAGAGAGTGAATTTCCTTGTATGTTATATACAAATGACAAATAAAGTGTATTCTATTCCAATAAACATAATAAACATCTGTCACTATGTATTAAACAGCTCAAAAGTTAGGTTTTGACAATTGTTCTATCGTTTATCAACCGTATACAGCTAGAATGTGATAAAACAAACAGGAAAGAGGAGTAAGTGCTCATACTGGCCGTGGAGTGAATAACGTACTTAAATCTTAGGGACAATGTCTAGGAAAAGATATTTTAGCAAGGTTAGATATTCTACTACAGCCTGCAAGGCCCCTGCTGGAAGCAGTTAAAAAGTTGAGACCACAGCCTTTAAAGTCATTATAACATCTTCATGACCTGAGTCATAAGTGGCCAATCATCTCAACAGGCTGCCTACTGATGACTTCAGCTTCTGCTGCCACTTAACTATAAATACCCTGGCTCACAGCCACACCCAACATAATGACCTTAGTTTTTCATTTTTACAAGACAACTTCAGTACTCTGATTTTATTTCACTACAGGTAAGCAACAGTCCTAAATCTCTCTCTCTCTCTATATATATATATATGTATCTTAAACCAAGCATGAAAGACTGAGTATATGAGGGTCTAAGGGGACATTTTGTCACTGCTGCTTTTCAGCCATGTATGCACCGTGTGCTCAGTTGTTACTGCAGCCACAGACTAGACAGATTGAAGATATCTCCTTCCTACACAACTCAATGTTAAAGTGCAATTTAAAAAAGTCTCAAATTTCAATTAAAAAAGGGCTCTTGAGTGTTTTGTTCTACTTTTTCTGCCTTTTGGTGGTGACACCATATGCCTGAAGCCTGGCTACACCTGATACCTGTTTTAGGGTTTTTTCAGTGGCTCTGGCTCCAGGAGTGGTGGAGGAGGAAGAGGCTGTAGGAGCAGAAGTGGCTCTGGCTCCAGGAGTGGAGGAGGAGGAGGCAGCGGCTGTAGCAGCAGTGGCTCTGACTCCAGGAGTGAATGAGAAGGCTTTAGATGTGGCCATGGCTGCTCAGTAGATGAGGAGGCGGCTGTAGCAGCAGCAGTGACTCTGGCTCTGGGACTGGAGGAGGTGAAGGCTATAGCAGCAGCAGTGGCCCTGGTTCCTAGAGAGCAGGAGAAGGCTGTGGCTGCAGTGGCTCTGGCTCCAGGAGTGGAGGAGGAGGAGGGAGTGGAGGAGGCTGTAGCAGCAATGGCTCTGGCTTCAGGAGTGGAAGAGGAGGAAGAGGTTGTTGCAGATGTTGCCCTGACTCCTGGAGTGGATGAGGAGGAGGCTGTAGCAGCATCAGTGGCCCTGGCTCCAGGAGTGGAGAAGGAGGTTGTAGCAGCAGTAGCTCTGACTCCAGGAGTGGAAGAGGAGGACGCTGTAGCAGATGTGGCCCTGGCTCCTGGAGTGGATGAGGAGGAGGCTGTAGCAGCAGCAGTGGCTCTGGTTCCAGGAGTGGAGGATGAGAAGGAGGAGGAGGCTTAGCAGAAGCAGTGGCTCTGGCTCCAGGAATGGAGGAGGAGCAGGAGGCTCTAGCAGCAAGAGAGGTGGAACCTTTCTTTACTTTGCTTATCCTAGCTGCTAAGAGGACCTTCACAGCTTGAGAGATACTCGTGAGGGGCGGGCAACCATTTTGCACCTTTTGTAAGGGGTGAGAGGGACCTCAGAGAGGGGTGAGAGGGGCCTCAGAAAGGGGTGAGAGGGGCCTCAGAGAGGGGTGAGGGGGCCTCAGAGAGCCTCCACTATTTTCTTTAAGTCCCTCAACCGATGTATTGAGCCCATTTTAACTTAAGTTATGACACTAACTAGTTAGAAATAAAAATTTGCAAACCAAAACAAACTTTTAATTCCAGGCTTCCCGAGGGCCCCCCTCCCTTCTGGGCCCTGGTAGGTCCTTCCCCTTTCCCCCCCCCCCCACTACGACACCGCTGCATACACATACACACACACACACACACACACACACACACACACACACACACACACACACACACACACACACACACACACACACACGGGCACCAACCGTAGGCACTGAGAGTACTTTTCAGCCATGCGGTAGTAGCTACATGGGTATCATTTCCTACAAACTCCCTGGAAGTAGAGTTGTGTAACATCCCATTTCACACATGCATAAGCACACATACACAGGTCAAGATGGTGATCATGCGTATGCAGCGTCAAGACGGAGTTGGTGAGAGATTTCATCAAAGCCGCAGACAAAACTTACATAGCTTGTAAGATGAAAACCAAGAAAACAGTCGATGAACAAGGACTGCGTTTGAAATCTCAGCCGACCCATTAACAGGAAGCACTGCGGTGTGCTATGCAAACATTTCAAGGTCTGCGAGCTGCAAATACACCGTTTTATGTCCCAACTGTCCCCAAATAAAGGATGGGCTCCACAAATAACACGTACATGTCTCAGTTAACCTGAATATCAGAGCAAAACGTCTGCTTTTAAATACATTTTAAAAATTCATTCTGAATAATGACTCACGTCACTTATGCTGCCTATAAATTTGCAAATAGAACTTTATTTACAAGGCCTGCACAACAGCCTGCGGCACTAATTGAATATTTGAAAACAGACTATAAATTGTCAAACTCTAATGACCATTTTGTAGAAAACCTTAACCTTAGCATCAGAGTGCATGCTGTGAATACAGGCAGTAACACAGCGGATGAACAGCTGAGCAGAGCACCTGCACAATCTCCTGTATCCATCCATCCATCCATCCATCCATCCATCCATCCATCCATCCATTCAGCCATCCATCCATCCATCCAGCCATCCATCCATCTAGCCATCCATCCATCCAGCCATCCATCCATCCATCCAGCCAGCCAGCCAACCAGCCAGCCAGCCATCCATTCAGCCATCCATCCAGCCAGCCATCCATCCATCCATCCAGCCAGCCATGATCCAAACCGCTTGTCCTGCTCTCAGGGTCACGGGGATGCTGGAGCCTATCCCAGCAGTCACTGGGCGGCAGGCAGGGAGACACCCTGGACAGGCCGCCTGACCATCACACACACACACACACACACACACACACACACACACACACACACACACACACACACATTCACACTTAGGGACAATTTAGTGCGGCTGATTCACCTGACCTACAGGTCTTTGGACTGTGGGAGGAAACCGGAGCCCCCGGAGGAAACCCACACAGACACAGGGAAAACATGCAAACTCCACACAGAGGACGACCCGGGACGACCCCCAAGGTTGGACTACCCCGGGTCTCGAACCCAGGACCCTCCTCCTGTGAGGTGACCACACTAACCACTGCGCCACCGTACAGCCCACATATAGTATATAACTATATATATGTGTGTGTGTGTGTGTGTGTGTGTATGTATAGTATATATATATACATACGCGGGTTTTTTTCCCAGAAACCCTCAATGGTGTTGATAAAAGTGCTCAACTAATGAGGAGCGGAATATCAATGATATATATCACTATATATATATATATATATATAGAGAGAGAGAGAGAGAGAGAGAGAGAGAGAGAGAGAGAGAGAGAGAGAGAGAGAGAGAGAGAGAGAGAGAGAGAGAGAGAGAGCTGGCACTGGGCCAGTCTTTTACAATTAGCATATTAACGAGTCCTCACTCTCATTCTCCTTGTCTGCCATCTTCTCTTACTTTGGAAATTCTTCAATAAATTAATCTGAAAAACATCAGAGGAGCCACACTGTTTCCCCTAATCACACAACACGGAGGCTAACGAAGACCACATGTCAACATGGAGGCTAAGATAAGATAATATCTGTCACGTGTGGACTTTGTTTTTCAGTCAGCGTCACTGTGAAGCAGCGAGCTGGTCGTTCTGAGCCAACTGTAAACAACAGCAGTGTGTTGGACGTGCTGGGACTGTTTTCCTCCTCGCACACGTTGCTCGCACATCATCTCAAACACAGTTGATCGGTGGCATTTTACCCTTTCTCTTCTCCCTGTCACCGGTCTCTCCGACAGGGTGTGAAATAGGCAGTCCGGTCTGTGTTTGTGCCGACTGTGTTTTGCTTATTGTTCCCTCATGAAATCGATTCATTCTACGTGAGCTCTGCTCCACATTTTCTCCCCGCCTCTTGCGTGTTCGGCACCACCTCCGGTGCTGCGGAGCGTGCGGAGACCCGCCGGCTAACACCGAGAAACATTTTGAACACAGGTTGTCTGTGGGCGGCCATGTCCCTGCTGCTGCAGCAGCTCGCGTCCTCACCGCGGCAGCCTGACACAGTAGCGCATGTTGTTACGCTGTTACAATGTTACAAGCTCGTTTAGCAGACGCTTTTAGCCAAAGAGAGTTGTTAGTACAACACAAGCAAGGATCTAGTCAGGAGGCGACAACACAAGTACGCGCCATCTAGGTTCAAGTCCAACAGGACATAGTAGGTGTACACAGGCGGTGCACAAAGGCAATGCATAGGGAGCACAGAAGTGATTTTTTTATATTAATACCATCAGGAACCTGAAATGGAAAAAATGCTAACATTACCGTTTCTGACAAAGTAGAATAAAATGGAGCTTAAATAATGCTCCTTTTGTGCTCGCCAGAGAAGTTACAAGTTATGTACGACATATTGTGCATTACCCAACACACAAATTCTAATGGAGTGCATTGTCTTGATGTAGAATACATTAACGATACTTACTGAAAATTATTTGTACATTGGTCGCTATCCTTATTTTCCTTTAATGCCACAGGTATGATGGGGTGCATCATGCTACACACACATAATATAATGGTGTCCATCTGTAGGCTTGGAACACGATCCAGTTGGTTACGATCTCTTTTCCACTGTTGGCCACTGGGTTAGCTTAAACTCTGACTGGCAACTGCTACTGCTAGCTGCTAATTTTTTTGTACATGTTTACTGAAATCCAAGTCTGTAAAAAAAAAAAAATCAACTGCCCTCCTGCTATCATGGCATCAGAACCCTCAACGTCAGAATACCCAGATTTTTGTCCCCCTTCATGGGGGACACTAACCCTAACCCATCCATCTTTGCCCCAGTTAGCTTTTCATGGTAACGTTCACAAGTCTGTCAGCTGAATCATTTATTACGGTTCAGTCTACATAGTCCACATAGGCTCTGTGATGGACTGGCAGCCTGTCCAGGGTGTCTCCCCGCCTGCCGCCCAATGGCTGCTGGGATAGGCTCCAGCATCCCCGCGACCCTGAGAACAGGATAAGCGGTTTGGATAATGGATGGATACCATCAGGTGTGGAGGAGTTTGAGAAAGAGCTGGGCAAACACTGCTGAGTGAGCACATACGGGGTTGGTTTCGGTCCTGTCTAACTGACTGTGAGCATAAAAAGCCTCATTATAGAGAAAATGAAAAGTTTCTATGGACTGCCACAAGGTAAACTTTTGTTACGCCTGAGAATCTCAGCCTGCAAATAAACCCTAAAAAAAGGATTACTTTTCATATATAAATGTAAGGATAACACAAAATGTCCTCCAACTCAACCAAGAGAAAACAGAAGCTTTGGTCAAAAAGGGAGAGACTGAGCTCACAATTAACTTCATTATCACTACTTTTTACAGATCAAGCCAAAAAAAACCCCCAAAACAAATAAAAATTGGGTGTCATGATCAAGTTGTTTTATATGTCAAATGGGATGACTGGGACTTGGAGAGCTGGCGCTGGATCAGTTGGGACAGCTTGGTCTGCTGCATCCTGTGGGGCCAAGGACCACGGCCCTGACCGGAGCTTTGCCCAAAGAGGAAACACTGAGGGCGGTCTGACAGGACGCAGAAGCGGGGCAGGCTAAGCTAACTGCTAGCCCATGCAGACCGGCAGTTCCGATAACATAGAGGGTGGTCTGGCGGCAGCCTCGCCTAGCCTTGACTGTGTTTTTAGTGTCGTCGTGCAGAGTGCGGGGAGGTGTGTCGAAGGTGTCTGGCTGGGAGAGCTGGCGTTGGATCGGCTGAGGTAGCCTGGTCTGCTGCATCCTGTGGGCCCAAGGACCACGGCCCTGACCGGAGCTGTGCCGGAAGAGGAAACACCAAAGGCGGTCTGACAAGATGCGGACGCAGGACAGGCTAAGCTAACTGCTAGCCCATGCAGACCGGCAGTTCGGACGGTCATCCTGGCTGGCGTTCGTTCTCCTGACAGTGATTTTTTCAAATTTATTTTTTAGTTTAGATATATGTGTTAGTTTTGATGTGTGTTCTTGGATATGTGTTTTTGTCTTTGTGTTGCACTGCTGTGAGCTGGGGGAAACGATGTTTCGTTTCATTTCATGTGCGCAAGTGCATGAAATGAAATGACATATAAAGTGTTCCTGATACTGGATTGCCACCTTGTGTTCGAGAGGCTTGCGTGTACCAGTGATCCCAAGAGCTATGCTGTCCAGAGCTTGGCTCCTGGTAGGGTCATCCAAGGTGTATTGGTCAAGGGGAAGTTTCCAGACGAAGCGCGATCCAACAAAGACCTCACCGGCAGAACTGGCGGAAGATGTCTCCAGGTCACAACGGCAGTGAAGGCGGATGAAGGCTGCAACAGAGGGTGGTCCCCTATCATCTTGGTTCTCCACGCCATTGGACTCTGGCCACCTCCTGCCAAGGACTGTGTGGTGGCTGCAGGAGCATCAGCTACTCGACGTAAAAAGCTGTCACGCGCAGACATCCTCCCATTATGTGGTTCCAGGATCAGTCTCTACGCCCCCCTGAGGACCCAGAAGGAACCAAGGGGAGGATGGTCATAATCAATCCGAGTGACCGCCAATGATGTTGATGATGATGATGAGTGTGTGTGTGTGTGTGTGCGCTCAAGTGTTGAGCGTATGTGTTCAGGAGTGATCATGTGATCATGTCGGATGCCGCATTTTATCAAATAGAAGGTATCTCAAAACTGAAGCCTTTTCCTCTCTTCTCGCTCCACCTGCTACTAAGAAATCAGTGCATGCATGTGTTACTAGTGGGCTTGGCTACTGCCATGCATTGCTCTCAGGACCGCCCAAGAACACTACTGTATGATGAGGCAGTGACGTTTACGTGATTTATTGTGTTAGTGCGACTACAACCGGACTTTAAAACACATGTAAATGTGTTAGTCCGACTGAAATCGTACTAAATCGAATTTCTAGAAGTGGGACTAACACACCTAGATGACGCGGTTGGGGATGGATTTACTCTGGCATGTATACGCTCCAGTCAGCCCTGAACTGGCCTAGGCGTTCTGCACATGATCCATAGTTCCCGCGGTGGTCTTTCATCCAATAGCAAACAGCTGAAAAGGGGCATATCGCCACTTACCGTATCGGGGTCGGACATACTTCCGTCAATAAATCGATTCTCCCCCGGTTCTTGTGTACTGGGACAAGGACAGTAGCCAGTCACATGGCTTAACGGAGCCGTAACCGTAGCTCCACTGAACTGTGCATGTAAACGCAGTCAGTTACAACTAGTCCAAAACCCTGCAGCTGGACTACCAACAGGGACAAAGAGAAAAGTGTCACTTCCTCCTACTCTGAAATGTCTTCACCAGATGCCAATTAGTGCTAGGAGAGGTTCTGAGATTCCTTTACTTCTTTTTTAATCTTTAAACGAACCTGCTCCTGACTGTGTTAACAAGTTGTATGAATATGTTGCTGGTCGGTCCCTCACATCCAGAGACAACCTGCTCATAACTACTCCAAGAATGCAAACCATGGCGAAGCAGCGCTCTGTGTGTGTGCCTGTGTGCCTAAACTACACAATAGTCTCTCACTGGAACCGACAACAGCCTTTTCAATGCTACCTGTTAAGTGTTTACTCAAAACACATCTATTTTGGGCGTGCGTTTTCACTTAGAGTATCACGTTTTACTTTTATTTAGTAGCTGGTGATCAATTGTGGGTATCTGTCCTTTCATGTGACTAGAGTGACAAGCAATTGTGGCAAGTAGCACAAGGCCGTATAACCAGGACAGAACGTCAGTAGAAGATAAACTTGTTTATGCCCAAAAGTATGATAAGTGACATTCCATCATGTAAGTGTCACCATTATGATGCAGACAACAGTAGTAGTAGCATATCAAGACAACCATTAGACTGTCAGAGGGGGAGGACTGAAGACATCCTAACGTCACCCTTGCATCGATAGAGAGGCTCCTGCTCCGCCAACATGTCCTGATCCACAAGGACCCTGATTAACAGCAGGACATTGACTGACGCAGGTAGATTGTTCACTAGATTTGTAAATGGTATGAAGACAGGGAGGCTTTTGTCTGATTTTCAGTCACTCTGCAGACCTGACTCAGACTTTGTTGAGACGTCAATAAAAGTCTTATTTTGAAGGACCCTCATCTCATTGAGTTTTTTTTTTTTTTTGCAATTTCTCTGTATCACTGGCCACCACAGAATTTATTTTTGATTCATTTTAGGTTTACGTTTTTGTATTTCATGCTAAACTAGGAGCGGCACGGTGGTGCGGCGTTTTGTTTTTGTTTTTCCTTCCAATTTCCCCCCAATTGTATCTGGCCTAATACCCCGCTCTTTTTGAGCCGTCCTGGTCGCTGCTCTACCCCCTCTCTGCTGATCCGGGGGGCGCCCCGACCGACCAGAGGAGGCGCTAGTGCAGCGACCAGGACAAATACTGCACGTCCGGCTTCCCACCCGCAGACACGGCCAATTGTGTCTGTAGGGACGCCCGACCAAGCCGGAGGCAACACGGGGATTCGAACCCGGATCGCCGTGTTAGTAGGCAACGGAATAGGCCACCACGCTACCCGGACGCCCCAGCATCAGTTTCTTTAACACACATTCAGCGGTTCTGTACTTCTGTAGCCCAAAGATAACCGTCTCCATTTCCTTCAGCCACTTTAGCTATTTCACCAACTCTCCATTAAACACGGACCTGTTCTCCATCTTCAGAATACGTTCTAGGCTGCTCTCGCCCCTTGTGGAGTTTTGACTTGTGTTAAAGTGTGATATCATGTAAAGTCTCCGGCTGCATCAGATCTGACACCATGTTTCTCTATTCAGTTTGCCCACCCGGCTTTTAACTCGGTGTCAGGATGCTCGTGCTGTCACTCTCTTCACACCACACTCCATCAGTTTTCCAACCTGGACATACGGGCTGAAAGAGAGATGAATGGGCACATGCACAGGCGCCCACAACCTCCCCCCTGCAGCCTTTCCTTATGCACCACCACCCGCCTCCACCCACCCACCCCCCCACACTGAAGATACAGGCGCGTTCACCGACACGGACCGTGAGGTATCAAAACAACACGCAGCTGCAGACATCAAACATGTGGTAGCTTACCCGTGTTGCCCATCTGCACAACACGCACACTCTCTTCAGGACAAATAGATCCGATTCTTCAGAAAATCAGTTGGACACCCGGAAATTAACGGGCACACAAGTGCAATAAAACTGACAATTTGATTAAACTTGTGTAGCCCCTTCTACCCCGTGACTATAGAGGGCAGGGCCCTAGGTTCTCTCTCTATAAGCCAGTTTATATTAATCTTAGCTTGGGTTCCCTCATTATACCAATTCCCGTGAAATTAATAATCTTTAGATGAGTAATCGCACAAGACAAAGTTGCAACTTGAAATATTTAGTTATTGTAAAAAAACAAAACAAAATGAATAGTGCACTTTCCCTACATCAGGCTCAATACAGTAGGTGCCTTTTTCAATATTCCAAATCAAACACATTAAACATGAACTAAACTAAAGCCGGCATCTATCAACCTAATAAAGAGGTCCTCAAAACCCACCCTCGCTGCAGGCCTGACTTCACGTGTCCAACCGATGTTGTCTTCACTCATGCGAGCTAAACGGACAAACGTACTCACCCAGTTCAGGAGGATGGCGGTTCCAGAATGTTCTTACAATGACAGGAAATGGCGGTGCGCGCGAACGGTCTGGGCGCGGGTGAAAACGAGACGAAGGGCTTGCTTCTGGTGTCTTGTTCCCACGCGAGAATCCCACGTAGCCAGTGGAAGTCTGAGCAAACGCTGGAGGCCCAAACCGCTAGCTGGTGTGTCTGGTCCCCTGCGAGTCTTCTTTTAGTAGCTGCATATGTTCACTGAACTAGCCAACTAGGCTGCTACATAAGCTAGCTTAGCTACCTAGCTGGCTAACGACAGTCACGGTGAACTGGAGAATGACATAGTAACATCTAACCGACGTTCACTTTACATCCACCAGTATCCCGCTTACAGCCAGGGGGGGGGGGCAGTCTTATCTAGAAAGGGCCGGTGTGGGTGCAGGTTTTTGTTCCAACCAAGCAATTGCACACCTGTGTCTCCTAATCAAGTTCTTCCGCAAAGACTCTACTGGTTGATTAGGGGGATTAGGTGTGTAACTGCTTGGTTGGAACAAAACCTTCACCCACACCGGCCCTTTCTGGATAAGACTGCCCACCCCTGGTACACCTTCAAATAATGTGCGATTAAACTTGTAAACCACGAGACTGACGTTTGCTACGTTTTCCAACGATCTCCTCTTCACAAGCCCTGAATCTACGGTCTCGTCCCTTCCCTCTTCTTCTTCTTGCCCCTCCCTTCACCGTGACCCTTCCCCCTTACTCCTGATTGGCCTTACGTACAACAAGTAAAATAAAACATATAATCATATATACATAGTTGAAATAACATTGAACATTTCAACATATTTTAATCATATTTCAATATAGCACAACTGTGCCAAAATAATAAACTTTATGAAACCAAAATAATAACCGGGTTACACTTGCGTCACTTTACCCTCAACGAATCCTAATGGTCACTAGCGCTCATAAGAAATAAACAAATTTTTTCCATGTAAAAATTCTCTGCATGTTTGTTTAAAAACTGAAAAGCAGGTGTCTGTTATAGCGGTCTATTCCGTTGCCTACCAACATGGGGATCGCCGGTTCGAATCCCCGTATTACCTCCGGCTTGGTCGGGCATCTCTACTGACACAATTGACCTTTCACAAAGTCCCCCCCCTTAGTTACTGTTGCTATGCCCATCAAGTTTTTCAGGACCATCCAGGAAGTAGCGGAAAACCCCAAAACATGAAGGAAGAAACCAGCGCATTCCCAGAGAAAACAAGTGATGTATTTTGGAGTAATTCATCCTGAATATCCTCCCATGAAAGGCAGGAGGGGTTACAGTATGCAGGAGGGACACATTCAGAATATTAAAAGTAAATCTGACTTGCTTGGACTCCGGGCTGCTGGGGGCGACTGTAATGGAGGGTAAAGTTTACCGGTCGCAATCAAAGAATGAGAAACCCCATCAACTAATCCTGAAACACACTTTGGAGCAGCTGTGCTCTTGCCCTGCAGGGTAAGTTAAATATTTCAGCTGTTATTGGTATATTTTTAATATTCCATTGCCAACATCACCGTGTTATTGTGTTGACTTTGGCCAAGGTTCCCCACGGTGATCTTTTATCCAGGCTTTTTCGGGGGTTCTGTACGGGTTCCTGGGGGTCGCAGGGCGGCCAGGGACATGCCCCGGGGAACCGCCCCTGATTTCTTTCTTTTTTTAACCTTCAGACCAGAACCGGTATTTTTCATGTTGAGAATGGTAATAATCATTGTGTTGGTAAAAGTAACAGTCATAATACGGTAGCTGTATTAGCTATCAATAAGAGCTAGTAGCAAGCTTAGCTTGGAGCAGACAGGTATTTTTGTTGATTTTGGATGGATTAAGCTAGCCATGGGGTCTGCTATACTGCCAAATCCATTGCTGACATTGCGTTTCTTGCGTTCTGGGGTTCGGGAAGGGAAAGAAAATTACACCCCCTCCAAACTTTTCAGATATCTAGTATCCGATAGGCACACCGTTTCAGCATTTTGCTGTCTATTTTAAAGCTTGACAGACCTCCCTCACACAGAAACCGTTGGTAGAATTGGACAAGCACCATTCTGGGTCGGTTCTTTGCAAAAGGTCACTTGGCCGTGTCTGCAGGTAGGAAGCCGGCTGTGTCCTGGTCGCTGCACTAGTGCCTCCTCTGGTCAGTCGGGGCGCCTGTTTTGGGGGGGGGGGGGTGGCGTGATCCTCCCACGTGCTCCGTCCCTCTGGTGAAACTCCTCACTGTCAGGTGAAAAGAAGCGGCTGGCAACACATGTGGCAGTCTGCAACCCTCTCCGGATCAGCAGGGGTGGTGGAGCAGAGACCAGGATGGCTCGGAAGAGTGGGGTAATTGGCCGGATACAATTGGGGAGAAAAAGGCTACAAGTCCTCCTCCAACCCATACGACTACATAGGTCGTATACCCTCTAATCCGACCCACAGGAGCATTTCTTGAATTAGCGCCCCTACCAGCGGCAGCAGATATGCCACAGATACTTTTCACCTCTGTGCATTGTGGGTTTTTATCTACTTGTTGACATCCTTTTTACACCGCCTCATAAACAGGCTAATAAAAGGTAAGTAGTCAGTAAATACTGATAAAAACAATTTGAGAAAAATAGAATATGTAGTCAGTGCATTTTGTGTTGTTTCGCTGTCTATTAACTAAGATTACTATTGGCAGCATGACAGCTAGAGGTCGCTTAACTTTAAAACGTAACTATAGGTCGTAATAAGCTGCTTGTCCAAACTTTGGGGGAGGGCAATCAAAAGGGGTATAAAAAAACTGAAATGTAACTAAGCCAAGTCTGGGTACTACTACAGAAAGGACACAGAAGAGCAGAAGGCTGTGGAATATTTCATTAGTGTATCCCGCTGCAGTTATTTTATTGTTTCCTCTGCACTGATAGTTTCCCTGCATGGTCAGCCACACATCCACTCCGAAGCGAGGGGGTTATCTTTGACACAATCCCGTTTTTGAAATTCATATTATTCTGATAGTAAAAAGATTTTTTTTTTCCTAATCTCTGTTCTTCACTCTCTTTCACAGCTGCCAAAAATATCTTTCGTGCATTTATCAGATCGGCTAGAGGACATCCTTCAAAGTCCTGCACCGTGCAAGCCTTCACACAGTAAACTAAATCATAAATCGTACAACGTTGAGCAATCTCTATGACAACATAACCCATGCTTGCATCACATTATGTACACATTTTACAAACAGTTCCTGTCTTTTTGTCGCTGGACCAGTTGTTACCCCCTGATAAAAAGTCAACGAGATGAAGGCTGGAGATACATCTGGTGCACGAGGCCAGATAAGACTGTTATATTTCCAGCACTCTGCTACTCTCCTGAGCTGCACCCAACACGTAGTTTTAGCAAAGAACTACCTTCTAGATACCTTTCAATTCCTCCAAATACATTTCTCATAGTGTAGGCACACATCAACCCATCGCCAACCTCCTTGACCAACCCCAACCGATTGGAAAAAGGCTTTCTCCTAAAAAGATGGCGGCGCGAATTCACGTTTGCAGCGGCCTCACCCAGTACCGGTGTGGGAAGATGGCGGCGCGATTTCACATTTAAAGCGGCCTCACCCAGTACCGTCCATGCAGTGTCTTTGGCCACGTCTAAATTTTTGTCTTTCATTTGTTGGCTGGGAGAGCTGGCGCTGGATCGGCTGCAAGAGCTTGCTTGGTCTGCTGCGCTGTGGGCCCAGGGACCGCGGCCTTGCCCGGAGCAGGTAACACCGAGGGCGGTCTGACAGGACACCGAAGCAGGGCAGGCTAAGCTAACTCTAACTGCTAGCTCACGCAGACCAGCAGGTCCAATAACCCCAAGGGCAGGCTGGCGGTGGCCTCACCTGGTGTTGACTGTGGTGTTTTTTCATGTCGTTGTGTGAAGTGCGGGGAGGTGTGTCAAGGGTGTCTGGCTGGGAGGGCTTGGACCTCTTTGTCCGATGGGCCTGGGGACCACGGCCCCTGCCTGGAGCTGTGCCCAAGGAGGAAACACGGAGGACGGTCTGACAGGACGTGTAAATCAGGGCAGGCTGGGCTAACTGCTAACTGTTTCTTTTTGGTTTGGATATATGTGTTAGCTTGAATATGTGTGTTCTTGTAGCTCTGAATGTGTTGTTGTCTGTGCGTTGTACTGCTGTGGGCTGGGGGAAACGACATTTCGTTTCATTTCATGTGCGCAAGTACATGAGCTGAAATGACAAATAAAGTGCTCCTGATTCCTGATAGAGGAGATGTTCATCTGGTGCTGGTGTACCTTGTTGACCAGCTGGATCACTCTTGGCTCCGTTTGGTTCTGAACCAGCACTCCAGGCCCGACACACTTCCTGCATTCCCCCACTGCCTGAGCATCCCCTCCTCTACCTCAAAGTGGGAGGAGAAGACCACACTCTGTGTCCCCGGGCTATGGATCATGTACAAAATAAAAGGCTGTAAAGCTAGATACTTAAAAGGGATCCATGCATGTGATGTATGACGTGTTGGAACATACCATTTGTGTGAAGGTGGGGGGGGTATGCCTAATAAACTGGTAACTCAGTATAGAGTAAATGATAATTCACTTTATCACTCTCTCTTCCATTTTAGCCCTCTCTGTTGTGATGTACATTTCTTTTTTTTGTGAAAATTTTCCCCCCATTTCTCCCCAATTGTATCCGGCCAATTACCCCACTCTTCCGAGCCATCCCGGTCTCTGCTCCACCCCCTCTGCTGATCCGGGGAGGGCTGCAGACTACCACATGCCTCCTCTGATACATGCGGAGTCGCCAGCTAATTCTTTTCACCTGACAGTGAGGAGTTTCGCCAGGGGGACGTAGCACGTGGGAGGATCACGCTATTCCCCCCAGTTCCCCCTCCCCCCCAAACAGGCGCCTCGACCAACCAGAGGAGGCACTGGTGCAGCGACCAGGACACATACCCACATCTGGCTTCCCACCCGTAGACACGGCCAATTGTGCCTATAGGGACGCCCGACCAAGCCGGAGGCAACATGGGGATTCGAACCAGCGATCCCCGTGTTGGTAGGCAATGGAATAGGTGCCATTTTTACTTGTGAATATCCATGAGTCCCATGGATAAGAAATCCACAAGTCCCACGTCTCTACAGTGTCTTGTACAGGAAAACCTCAGTATTTTCTTAACTTTCAAATATTGAGGTGGATGATAAATCTCCTTCTCAAGCTCTCAAGTCAATTCCATCTTTTTCCCAGAAATCCCTCTTTCACATACGCACTGCAAATCACAGCATTTATGTCAAACACCATCCTGCCCAATGATCACCTCTGAAATGTCACTTCAGTGTTTACATGAAGTTAAAAAAAAAATCACATATGGACTAAATTATCGATATATTGCTATTTGTTATATATTGCCAGTACTTGCACAACATGCTGTTGCTACATAAGGTGCTTAACACGACAGCTACAGCGGAGCAAAACGGTGAGGAATATTTGGCTGCTAGAATGCAGAGCTGTCACCTTTGCATATGCATATGTGAACTCAAATATTTGTTTCAAATTATGGTGTGTTTTCACACGTGTCAAGTGCAACACATCAAATGCGCAAATGCTGGGACTCTGTGAGAACACTTTCACATCAACACGGTTCCAGAAAAAAATGCTGTGCCAATGCCTAGGGAGATCGTCATGCTGTACCCAGAAATGATCTTCAAGGATTTTGTGCCGCAGAACATTTCACCTCATCCCAGTAAAAACCCGGGGTTTTAGTTGGGTATAAAGAGGCCGCTGCTCCTTCGCGTCGAAAGGAGCCGGTTGAGGTGGTTTGGGCGCCTTCCTTTGAAGGTAATCCGGGCACGGCCAACTGGGGAGACACCCCAGGGTAGACCCAGAACTCGCTGGAGGGACTACATGTCCAATCTGGCCTGCGAACGCATTGGGATCCCCCAGGAGGAGCTGGAGGGTGTTGGTGGGGAGAGGGATGCCTGGAGTGCCCTACTTAGCTTGCTGCCACCGTGACCCCACCCCGGAGAAGCGGCTGAAGATGAATGAATGATGAATGACAAGGTTGTATACAGTTAATACCCAAAGGCGAATCGGGCAGGAACCAATCAGTGTATGGGCATGCTGAATCCAACAGAGAGGTATAAACTTGTATATAGCATATCCTAACTGGGTTGGATCAGGGATCACAATTTGAAAAACATGTCCCACTTCCACCATCAGACAGCTTTTGCAGAAGCGCTCAGGTCGTCAACAATCCTGGCGCCATCCGCACCCCGCCACCAGTCAGCCACACTGGCTTCTTCAGATGGAAATGTAGGAGACTGTCCTCCACCAAAAAAACAACCCCACAGGTCACTTGTACAAGCAGCTTATTACGACCTATAGTTACGTTTTAAAGATAAGCGACCTCTAGCGGTCACTTGGTGTGCAAACAACAACATTCTGCTTAATACAGCCAAAACCTAAAAACTCATTATTGACTTCCGATGCATGCCAAATCCTAAAACACCCATACAAATGAATGGAGACCCCATCACCACCACCGACTCTTTTGAATTCCTCGGAACATACATCATACACTGACCCCTCATACACGACCCCATAACATACACGACCCCTCACATCCTGCTCATCGCCTCTTCCAACTCCTTCCCTCAGGGAGGCACTACAGGTCACTGTCAACTAAGACTAAACACTTTGCAAACAGTTTTTTCCCCCTAGCCATCAGAACTCTGAATTCCTCCCTATAGTCCCCTCCTCACACACCATTGGCAAGAACACCACCATTAACCTGTTATGCCTGATGTGTTTATTTCTGTTATTGTGTAACTGTGTTGTTCCTGATAATATGTGGAGTTTCTGTTGTTGTACATGTATGTATTGTGCTGCAGAGTGTAAAGTGTACCAAAACAAATTCCACCGGCCTTGGTCGTGTGGCTAATAAAATAATCTATCTATCAATCAGTAATATCCTGAAGTGGAAAATTAACACAGAGCACATCATTGCAAAAGCTCAACAACGACTTTACCTCCTTAGCAGCTTAAAAAATACCGGCTCAAACATCAACTGCTTGTTCTGTTGTACTCAGCCATTATCGAGTCATCATAACATCTTCATAGTATTACAGTATTACAGTATTATAGTATTACAGTATTACAGTATGGTACGGCGGCCTGGACAGTCAAACACGGAAAAAACTGCAGCGAATTGTCAACAAGGCATCCAAAATCATAGGCAACTCACTCCCCTCAGTTGAATCTCTACATACTAACCAGACTGTAAAGCAAGCAAAGAAGATCACCTCCGACCCCTCACATCCTGCTCATCACCTCTTCCAGCTCCTTCCCTCAAGGAGGCGCTACAGGTCACTGTCCACTAAGACTAAATGCTTCACAAACAGATTTTTTCCCCCTAGCCATCAGGACTCTGGGTTCCTCCCTATAGCCCCTCCTCACACACCACTGGCACAAACACCACCAATCACCTAATTGTTATGCGTTATGTGTTTGTTTCTGTTATTGTGTAGCTGCATTGTTCGTGAGAATATGTGGCGTGTCTGTTGTTGTCCATGTATGTATTGTGCCCCAGAGTGTAATGTGTACCAAAAACAAATTCCACCGGCCTTGGTCGTGTGGCTAATAAAACAATCTAATCTAATCTATCCATCCAGTATCCGAACCGCTTATCCTGCTCTCAGGGTTGCGTGGATGCTGGAGCCTATCCCAGCAGACACTGGGCGGGAGGTGGGAAGACACCCTGGACAAGCCGCCAGGCCATCACAGGGCTGACACACACACACACACACACACACACACACACACACACACAGTCATACCTAGGGACAATTAAGTACGGCTGATTCACCTGACCTACATGTGTTTGGACTGTGGGGGGAAACCGGAGCCTCCAGAGGAAACCCACGCAGACACGGGGAGAACATGCAAACTCCACACACAGGACGACCTGGGACGACCCTCAAGGATGGACTACCCCGGGGCTCGAACCCAGGACCTTCTTGCTGTGAGGCGACTGCACTAACCACTGCACCACCATCTAAACAACGACAGTCTGGTGTCTCGGGTGCCTCATCATCATATGACCTTTGACCTTCATTACCAATCAAAGTGCAATGACAAGAGATGGGGGGGGGGTGCAAGAACTATTTCTACTCTTGTAAACTGTTGGTTTCTTCACAAATCTTCCCAAGCTATGTATGTTTGTTTACTTTTTAACCTTCACTTTGCATGAACAATAATGACGTCCCAGTGTCCTCGCACGAGGACTTCATAATGAGCCGCGGTGCAGGGCAGCAACAAACCACCTACGTGGTCGTACGGGTTGGAGGACTTGCTGGAATGGAACTTTACAGACGGTCACCAGCAGAGGACTGTTCAGCACAGAGGCGGTGAATGTTGACAGCAGACTCCTGTTGAGAGCCTGATACCAGCATCCTGGCCCGGTCTGTGTGCCAAGTGCCGCTTGTTACTGCAACGGCAGTGTGGTGAACCGAGGGATTTGCCCGTGCATGATGTTCCATCATCTCAGGTAAAGATCCTTCAGTTTGGCCCCATGCTGTGTATTGCTGTACTCTACCAAAGCCCAGGGACTCAAACTGGCACCACATGAATTACACATTTTAAACATCTGCTGCTTTGTTCAGTGTTTTTCTCCATATGATAAGTTAATCAATCTGTAAAGTCTGCCTTTTTTGGGCTATAAACCACAGCACAAATCACTGCAGACTCTGTTCCATGCCCCCACGGCAACACACACACACACACACACACACACACACACACACACACACACACACACACACACACACACACACACACACACACACACACACAGGGAGGAGGTTAACTGGGTGCAGATGTTCTGGGTTAACCAAACGCCTTGTTCCTTTCTAGCTTCCAACAAACACTCAGTACTTGCTGTGCTTACAGTGGTGTGTGCATGAGACGCTCATATACACACACACACACACACACACACACACACACACACACACACACACACACACACACACATATTTATGTATATATATATATATATATATATATTTCCACTGCCTTTGTTTCAGCATCACTTTGATTTACCTCTTCATCACATATTGGCTTTTTCTTCACTGCTGACCACAGTGATGAGTATGTCAATCTCATCACACACACACACACATGCTCGCTCTCTCTCTCTCTCTCTCTCTCTCTCTCTCTCTCTCTCTCTCTCTCTCTCTCTCTCTCTCTCTCTCTCTCTCTCTCTCTCTCTCTCTCTCTCTCTCTCTCTCTCTCTCTCTCTCTCTCTCTCTCTCTCTCTCTCTCTCTCACACACACACACACACACACACACACACACACAAAATGACTTTGTAGAAGATCAGTGAAACAGCTCATCATCAGGTACACAATGACCTAGCAAAAAAAAAAAGGCCTTCAAGTTTTAATGACCTGAGTCCAATTTAAACGCTGTGTGTTTAAAGGAAGGAAGGGGAAGGACAGAAGGAGAGAGAGAGAGAGAGAGAGAGAGAGAGAGAGAGAGAGAATCAGGACAAGATATTGACAAAGAGGGGAAAAGACAGAAGAGCTCTGAGCCATTCATTATTTGTCTCAGCTTTTTTTTTCTCCCCAGAGTAACAAACCATGAAGGCCAGAGCCCCAGTCAGTCTTCCTCTGACCACACAACTGACTGTGATGCGTTTGTCAGTCTTTGGACCACACACACGATTCCCAGATAGCAAAACTGCTGTGGCCCGGACCCGTCCCACACCCGACACTTCATCCGGCCCACATACCACATGGAATGATGGCACTTGGGCGGTCCGCTCCCGTTTGCCAGATCTGGGCCAGAACCAAGCCATGGCAATGCCGCATGTGCCACATATTTGCCAATGGTGGCCCATATGTGTTTTGTGATATTTGGGCCATATTCACCATTTACCACACGGGCCACTTCAGGGTCACATCCAGATTACATGTTGCCCAGAGCACTGCAACTTTTCCAAAAAAAGCCCACATGTGATTTGGCATATTTGGGCCATATTTGCTATGATACATGTCGGCCACTTCAGGCTCACATCCATTTTGTCAGGGCCAGAAGAAGACCACCAGTGCTGCATCACTGCCTGAAGTGGCCCACATCCGGATGCTGTCTGGGTTTAATTCAAGTTCACCAAAGTTTTGCTTTTAAAAACTTCAAATGCAAAAAATAGAAATGATGGGCGTCTGGGTGGTATGGCAGTCTATTACACTGCCAAACAACATGGGGATCGCCGGTTCGAATCCCCGTGTTACCTCCAGCTTGGTTGGGCATCCCAACAGACACAATTAGCCGTGTCTGCGGGTGGGAAGCTGGACATGGGTATGTGTCCTGGTCACTGCACTAGCGCCTCCTCTGGTCGGTCGGGGCACCTGTTTGGAGGAGAGGGGGAACTGGGGGGAATAGCGTGATCCTCCCACGTGCTACGTCCCCCTGGTGAAACTCCTCACCGTCAGGTGAAAAGAAGCGGCTGGTGACTCCACATGGCTTGTGGTAGTCTGCAGCCCTCCCCAGGTCGGCAGAGGGGGTGGAGCAGTGACCAGGATGGCTCAGAAGAGTGGGGTAATTGGCCAAGTGCAACTGGGGATAAAAAAGGGGGGGGAATCCCTCCCCCAAAATCAGGGTTTTATGGTCACCTCTGTTAATAAAAGGGCATACATAATCATTTCAATCATCTCACCAACAAACGTTCTTCAGTATGCAACACAACAGTGGATACTGACCTGAGGTTTTCATCTTGTGTCTATTTTCCCCCTATGCCTTCAGTGTGTGCCATGTTTCAGATGATAAATATGCTGTGGCGTGCGTCTGAGTAAACACCAGCTCGTGTGCAGGACAACAGCTTAGAAAGCCCGATATGCTGTTATGTGAGGGGACAGGCTCCTCCCCTGAGGACCCTATATATATACAGCAGGAGAGGACCAGTCAACGTGCACCGCTGTGTCATCCACTGCGGAACCTGCATGTCAATACCAGGCAAATGGTTTCCATTTGGTTCCCACGAGAATGAGGGAGGGAGTTCAACCTACTTCTGAAACGACGCTGCGTCTCGACAGTGTACCTGGACGCAGATTCAAGGTTCACGTTCCGAGAGGCCAAAATTCTGAGTGACACACGTATGACACGAGTGTCCGAATGCTCGTATGAAGGCTGTCGACCACGTTTTAATGGCGACGTTGCTGCAGAAGAACCCGGGTAGAGCAGGTCAGAGGACGCCTTTCAGTCTCCCTCATGTCTCGTTGACTAGGTCAGTACTTCTGGGGTTGTGTAACCATCAGTTTTACAGGGAAGGGCATTTTGTTCTCCCAGACTAGGATAAAGTCGAGGGTTTTAAGATTCTGTAGCCCTCATTTAAAATGGTGATACTGTACAAGGATTAAGCCATGGTCTGGAATCTCAAGAGAGTAGTGCTGTCTAGTGACCCTAACCTGTATGGTTGTTTGATATGCCACCGTCGGCCCAAAAATCAGCGATTTACCGATACCCCCCTGCCAGCCATTTTCAGCAAAACCAATCATGGAAGAGCTTCTTGCGAAAAAGAATAAAAAATCCCCTATTATTATTTGGCGGCACAGTGGCCCAGTGGTTAGCGCTGTCGCCTCACAGCAAGAAGGTCCTGGTTTTGAACCCCGGGGTTGTCCAACCTTGGGGGGTCGTCCCAGGTCGTCCTCTGTGTGGAGTTTGCATGTTCTCCCCGTGTCTGTGGTGGGTTTTCTCCAGGGTGCGCAGGTTTCCCCCACCATCAGAAAGACACGTCAGGGTTAATACTCCTGTCTGTGCCCCTGACCGAGGCATGGCCAGACGGACTGGAGTTGGTCCCTGGGTGCTGCACGGCGGCTGCCCACTGCTCCTAGCTACACAGCTAGGATGGGTTAAATGCAAAGCGTATTTTCCCCACAGGGATCAATAAAGTATCTCCAAAAAAAAAAACCCCAACAAAAACACATGCAGTGACTTCAAAAAGGAGGACTGAAGACCCCAGAGATAATCGGTGAGGAAATGGGTAAGTATCCCTCACCCTGTAAGCGTCAAGTACCCTGTCATCATTAAATACAATAGATGCTGCCAACCTTTATTTCTGGCAGGAAATACCACGCAATCCCTCACACTAATCTGTTGTTGATTGCTGTATTTGAATCAAATATCAGTTGTAATATACGCCAACGATGAGAAATGATGATGAGACCATCACAGGCAGTGTGAGTTTAAGAAATAATACATTTTCAAAAAGTCATTCAACATAAAATATTTAATTCATTTTGTCTTTTTCAGTTTGCATATGCATACTTGGTCTTTTCTTTTTAATCTGAAAATAAAAGGAATCCTATCGCAGTGGAGGACAGTATAAACAGTTCTGATTAAGAGCCCCTTCCGTGGGACTATAGTATGTGTTGAACCCCGCGGACCCTTCTCCTGTGTCTCACGTCTAATGTTACCGTAATTCATCATACCAGTAGTCACAAATTCAATCCTTTGTGCGTGAAGGTGCAAAATATTTTCAACAGCAAAATCCTTGTAAAACTTGTGAAAATGTAAAAAAGAAAAAAAAATCTCCCTCTCCCCCTGTTTCAGGTGGTGTGTCTTCCTCAAGCTTTGGTCCTCTACCAGAGACCTGAGAGCTTGAGGGTTCTGTGCAGTATCTTAGCTGTTCCTAGGACCACACTCTTCTGGACAGAGACCTCAGATGCTGTTCCTGGAATCTGCTGGAGCCACTCTCCCAGTTTGGGGGTCACAGCCCCTTGTGCTTCTATTACCACTGGCACTACTGTGGGTTTCACCTTCCACATCCGATCTAGCTCTTCCTCCAGCTTCTCATGCTCTTTCTTACTGATGTTCCCATCGCTCAGGATCGCTACATCGATCAATACTGCCGTCTTCTGTTCCTTGTCGACCACCACAATGTCTGGTTGGTTAGCCAGCACCCGCTTGTCAGTCTGGAACTTGAAGTCCCACAGGATCTTAGCTCTGTCATTCTCAACCACCTTTGGCGGTGTCCCCCATTTGGACTTGGGGACTTCCAGTCTGTATTCAGTACAGATGTTCCAGTACACTATCCCAGCCACTTGGTTATGCCTTTCCAGCCACTTGGTTATGCCTTTCAGTGTATGCTTCCCCAGCTAGCATTTTACACCCTGCTACTAACCCTGCTACTAAGCGCTGGACTGTGTCAGGTGCATCTTTGCACAGCCTGCATCTTGGGTCTTGTCTGGTGTGGTAGACCCCTGCCTCAATTGATCTGGTCCTGAGTGGCGTGCTGCTATGATCAGGGCCTCTGTGCCGTCTTTCAGTCTAGTCTTTCCAAGCCAATGATAGGATTTTTCGATATCAGCTACGTCTTCTATCTGTCGGTGGTAAATCCCATGGAGGGGCTTGATCTTCCATGATACCGCCTCTTCTTCTTCCTCCACACTCTCTGTCTTCTGCTGCCTGAGGTACTCACTCGGCAGTTCATCCTGCAGTAGTGATCGATGTAGCAATCCCAAGTGATGGCGACATCAGTAAGAAAGAGCATGAGAAGCTAGAGAAATACCAAGGGCTGAGGGAAGAACTAGATCAGATGCGGAAGGTGAAATCCACAGTAGTTCCAGTGGTAATAGGAGTACTAGGGGCTGTGACCCCCAAACTGGGAGAGTGGCTCCAGCAGATTCCAGGAACAACATCTGAGGTCTCTGTCATGAAGAGCGCAGTCCTAGGAACAGCTAAGACACTGTGCAGGACCCTCAAACTCCCAGGACTCTGGTAGAAGACCCGGGCTTGAGGAAGACACATACCACTCATTTTGAGACGAGACCTGATTTAACATTTTACTGAACTACAGTTTGGTCGGTGTACTTTACTCTTAGCAGTTAACTTGACGTTAGGCACCATACAGTGTAAGCCACAAACCACCATATCTGTCTCTGTGCATAACATTAATAATGAGTAAACCATCAGCAACAGGGGTTTGTGGCGCTAATGTCCTTGTTAACCTCATTAAAAAAATGAGCACAGTAGAAGAAGTCCCACTGCAAAAGAAACACAAGCTACATCAGAAGAGGAGTAAAGCAGAGCAGCAGGAGGAAGGTTAACATGCTTTGCTTTGGATTTGGCTGCCAAGTTAATGATTAATTAAAAAAACGGAATTGAAGCGGCACTTTTTTTTTTAGAACCAAGGACCTACCGAGAAGAAAGGCCGCTAAAAAGCTTCACAAGAAATGCAGCGCCTTATGTTTCATATCATCTAATATCTAACACAAATGTCTGATATTGAAGATATTATACAGCGCAGTTTATCAAGGCCGGGTTTGGTAGAAACTGCATTTGATCGTTTGTTCCCCACGGCTGTCAGAGCTCCAACGACAACACCGTGAGTGTAGTCCCTCACACAACAACACCGTGAGTGTAGTCCCTCACACAACAACACCGTGAGTGTAGTCCCTCACACAACAACACCGTGAGTGTAGTCCCTCATGTCTGTCTTCATGAATGTAAAAATGGAGTCATCTGTTGGGTCCTTGTCCTTCCCTATTTCGTGCTTTCTCCCGACTCTCATCTTGGACGATCTAGCCACCTCCCTTCCCGTCAGTTCTAGCCTTGGGCTGAAGTGCGAGTGTTGCGGTGATTTACAGAGCAATATAAAACTCTTTCATGCGTACACACACTCGCCGAGACAGAGAGACAAACACAGAGACAGTGATGGAAGCAATGGCAGAGAATACTTGTAAGAATGAAGTGTGTGTGTGTGTGTGTGTGTGTGTGTGTCTGTGTGTGCTACACTCATTTGTTTCCCTTTCACTGAATTATCCCAGAAGGAACAGATTGCTCTACAGGAAAATTATCAGTGGCTATATTTATGTGCATGAAAACACACACAGTTGACAAATGTATGCACATACATATCCAGACAGACACCGACACGTAATGTCACACAAATGCAACATGGTGGGGTGCCTCTGTAGCCAAATGGTTAGCATGTACACCACATGTAGTACGCGTCACTGGTTTGAATCCAGCTGGTGACCTTTGTGTATGTCTGCCCAGCTCAATTAGATCTATTACCTCCTTTCATCACTTGAAGGCATCTCTTTTTACCCCTCTTCACACCTTTATCTTACTCTAACTTCTGATCATACCCGAGATGTGGAATTCATGTGTCTGTGATGTGTAGGTGCACACTAATCTGTGTATATAGTAGCTTTGTATGGGTGTGTGTACATGTACTGTGTATTTTGGTATTTTAGGGGAGCCAGTGAGTGGGGGAGTGGCTAGCCCTGTCCGTTTGTCTGTGTACGTGTGAGTGTATTTGTGTGGTTTGCTTTACATACTGTATTTTCTGTACATTTGTGTTAAGGAGCCCCTTGAAAACGAGATGGTTCATCCTTCTAATGAAAATATCAATCCCCTCAATCATCTCGAATTCATCCTTCAATCAGTCAATCATCTCAAGTTCATCCCTCTAATAAAAATGTTATCACCAAGATGACCTAGTCTGACATGGTGACCACCGGGAAAGACAAAAACATCATGTACTCGATCCCGGCTTAAGGTTAAAAAAAAACAAAAACAAATGCAAAATATCATTCCTATTTCGTTTCTACGTGTCCGTCTTCTTACTCAGTGACTGCCTCTCATTACCCCCCTCCGATATGCAAAGGAAAAAGATCGATCTCCTGCACGCTGCTGCCACAGCTTCACAAATGCACAGGGGAGGAACTCCTCCGCTCATGTACACACTTCCCGGGGGACGCACACGGTGGATGAATGCGGATACAGAGATGTATGTTGCTGTACTGTAGACGGGAGAGGGTGACTACTTGTTAGGGGAGGCAGGAAGGCTTGCGGGAAGGGTCAAATGTACAGTATGGGAGAGGGAAAGGGGCAGATTTGCTGGAGGGGTGGTGAAGGGAGAAGCGAGGGGCATGGAGGAAGAGATATGAGACCATCCCAGATAGCAAACTTGCTGTGGCCCGGACCCGTCCCACACCCGACACTTCATCCGGCCCACATACCGCATGGAATGATGGCACTTGGGCACCTGTTTGCCCGATCTGGGCCACAACCAAGCCATAGCAATGCCACATGTGCCACATATTTGCCAAAGGTGGCCCATATTTGTTCTGTGATATTTGGGCCATATTCACCATTTACCACACGGGCCACTTCAGGGTCACATCCAGATCACATGTTGCCCAGAGCACCGCATCTTTGCCAAAAAAGGCCCACATTTGATTTGGCATATTTGGGCCATATTTGCTGTTATACATGTGGGCCACTTCAGGCTCACATCCATTCAGTCAGGGCCAGAAGAAGACCACCAGTGCCGCATCGTTGCCTGGAGTGGCCCACATCTGGATGCTGTCTGGGATGGGATGTAGAAAGGAGCCATAAAGAGAGAGGGAGAGGGAAAAGAGGAGAGACAGACAGAGAGAAAGGGAAGGGAGGATTTACAGTATAAGCTTGCAGCCAGTCTAAAAATAGCAGCTCAGTGATATACGTCTCAGAGCATTCAAGACTCTGTGTGTGTGTGTGTGTGCGTGTGTGTGTGTGTGTGGTGTGTTTGCATGTGTCTAACTGGGCAGAATAGATTGATGAGTGATGCCGCTTCCCTCACAACTTGCAGATTCCCATCTCGTGCCCGTTTTAAGTGTGTGCATCTGTATGCGTGACAGAGAAACAACATGAGAAGGCACAGGCTGTCCAGCTGTAATTTTTTGTGGGGGTAGTGGTGGTGGCAAGGGGGGTAGTGTTGGTGGTGTAAGTTTTTCATTTTGTGGGGCTGGTGTCTAGCTTGCTATTCCAGATGATTTTCTGCCACGGTCAGCAGAACTGTCACAATGGTCATGTGGAAATCAGTAAATCTGTGCCTGTGTGTGTGTGTGCGGGCGTGCATGTGTATATATGTGTGTTTGTCCGTGCAACTGCACTTGGACCTCCCCTGCCTGTGTGCACTCCATCTCATCTGGTGATAGAAATGTACTGATGTACAGCATCTCTCCCCATATGGCCACAGCGATAGGACTAAATGAACAGGGTGGCATGTGGAGCATCTATCTCTGCTGACAGCCTGTGTGTGTGTGTGTGAGGGAGGGGTGAGACATTAGTAGACAGGGGACAGTAGAAAATGACTCAGAAGGAGGGATACTGTGTGTGAGCGACATGAGAAGAGTTTCTTAGGTGGTTTTCTAAATGCACTTTATGCACAGAGGATGGGATGGGATGAGAAAGTAAGAAAGTAGACATCAGGGGCAGCAGATCCACAGCAGGTCCTGCAGCAGGGTGAGGGTGTGAAACCTGAAGAACAATAATGATGCTGGAGCTGGAGGTGTAAAAACCAGGCCCAGAAGGTAAATGTCCAAACCGTGTATTTGCTCCACCCATGTTACTAAACCAGCTGATTTCACCAACTGGTTCCCCCTACCTAGTTGAAGAGTGGTGTTGACTAGAATCTACTGGTATAGTACATGAGTGGAGGAAATACATGGTTTGGACTTTTACTTTCTGGACCTGGTTTTTATACCTCTGGTTGGAGCCTATCCCAGCAGTCATTGGGCGGCAGGCGGGGAGACACCCTGGACAGGCTGCCATAAAATCTCCCTCTAACCCTTTTTTGGGTGGTGTGTGTCTTCCTCAAGCTCGGGTCCTCTACCAGAGGCCTGGGAGTTTGAAGGTTCTGTGCAGTATCTTAGCTGTTCATAGGACTGCACTATTCTGGACAGAAACCTCAGATGCTGTTCCTGGAATCTGCTGGAGCCACTCCCCCAGTTTGGGAGTCACAGCTCCTAGTACTCCTATTACCACTGGGACTGCTGTGGATTTCACCTTCCACATCCGATCTAGTTCTTCCCTCAGCCCTTGGTATTTCTCTAGCTTCTCATGCTCTTTCTTCCTGATGTTCCTGTCACTCAGGATTGCTACATCGATCCCTACTGCCGTCTTCTGTTCCTTGTCGACCACCACAATGTCTGGTTGGTTAGCCAGCACCCGCTTGTCAGTCTGGAACTTGAAGTCCCACAGGATCTTAGCTCTTCCATTCTCAACCACCTTTGACGGTGTCCCCCGTTTGGACTTGGGGACTTCCAGTCTGTATTCAGTACAGATGTTCCTGTACACTATCCCAGCTACTTGGTTATGCCTTTCAGTGTACGCTTTCCCAGCTAGCATTTTACACCCAGTGCTGGGCTGTCTCACTCAATGATATATTCGTGGACATTCCTTATTTCAATCACACACTATATATATATATATATATATATATATATATATATAAGATTACCTGAAACTTATTTTATCAGGAGTCTAAAAATATATGTGATTTCATATTTGACAGTGTCCTGTTTTTTGAGTGGTACATGTTCTGAGTAAAGGTAAAAAAAGAAAGAAAAATACATGTCTTAAGTAGAAATCGTAACAAAAGAAGATGTAGAAGCAGTTTCCACATCTTTCCAGTTTGAAAAGCAATCCAAACAAAACAAGAACATCAGTAATATATAAAACAACGGATAAGTTTTGTCCCCTAGAAAGGCCAACCAGTAGCTGAAATGTTTTTTATAGTCAAGAGACCAGCAAATGTTGAGTGGTCTCAAGTGGTGTGTGCTTGCATGCAAATGTTGGGGGCTAGGAGAGACTGCCAGTGATCCTGCCCAGCATTTGTGTTGATGCTATATTAGTCAGATAGAGCACACGTGTCCTACCCACAGCAAACACTCATTAACACTCTGCGGCCTTTTAAACCCTGTTGTGAAGCATTTCTCTAATGAGTTTCTGTATGGAGGAGGATGTCACTCAGTCAAACACAGTTCAAGCAGGGTTGGAAGTTGGTGATGGTGAGTGGGCAAGCACTGGAGGATAATTCTGTTTTTTATAACTTGGGTCTTAATTCTGTAGTTTTTGCCAATTGCACCAGCTTCATTTTGGAGATTTTGGACATGGGACTATCGCTGGATTCAGCTTTACAACAGACATGGGCATCGGAACACAAGTGTCAGACATGTTTCAGCAAATCCATCCATCCATCCATCCATTAGCTGAACAGCTTATCCTGTTCTTAGGGTGGCGGGGATGCTGGAGCCTATTCCAGCAGTCACTGGGCGGCAGCCGGGGAGACACCCTGGACAGGCCGCCAGGCCATCACACAGGGCCCACACACACACACAAACATTCATGCCTAGGGACAATTTAGTACGGCAAATTCACCTGTCTCACGTCTTTGGACTGTGGGAGGAAACCGGAGCCCCCGGAGGAAACCCAAAGAGACACGGGGAAAACATGTAAACCCCACACAGAGGACGACCCGGGACGACCCCCAAGGTTGGACTACCCCGGGGCTTGAACCCAGGACCTTCTTGCTGTGAGGTGACCGCGCTAACCACTGCGCCACCATGCCGCCTCAGCAAGTCCAATTCCAAATACATGGTTTAGATAATTGGGCTGAATCAGCAAGTCCAATTCAACCCAATTATCTAAACCATGTATTTAGAAGTAAAAATGAAAGTGCATGCTGCAGAAGCCTTTATATTTACAGTGGGGTGCAAAAATGTAGGCACCTCCGGTCAAAATGCCCATTTCAATTAATATCTAAGTGAACAGAAGCTAACCTGAAAACTAAATTTTACAAATTGGTACTTAAGCTAAACATGACACATTTCTTCAAATGTCTTCAAGGTTTTATTCTATTTATTTATTTTGCATATTTCAAACGCTTCTCTGTTGAGGTGGTAGGAAAGGCTTCTTTCTGGCAACTCTGTCATGTAGGTCTTTGTTGTTAAACGAACATTATATTGTCCTGTGAACAGCTAGACCTTTGTCTGCTACTCTTTCTTTGCAGCTCTTTGCAGTGATGTATGGGTTCTTCTGAGCATTTCTCACCGGTTCTCGGCCATTCTATCTGCATTTTTTTCTTGGTCCTCTGGACCAAGAAACTATTCCATTTATCCAACTATTTCATTTATCGTCCACTTCCTGATAATGTGTCTGACAGTGGAAATAGGTAGTTTGAAGTGTTGAGAGCTTGTTGTAGCATTCTCCTTGTTGGTAGAAGTGAACTATCTTGATTCTGACATCCTTGGACAACTGTTTAGAAGAACCCATGGCTGTCAACACCTGACAGAACAGACACCAAAGTCGGATACTTAAGAAGGCATGGAGTTACTTCAGAATGACTAGTTCAGCCCTGAAATTATATCCCCCTGGCTCATTGAAGCCCTAACAAGTAAAACATCTCGGTCTGGGTCTTAGTAATCATCTTTTTAAAAAGTAAAAAGAATAATCCAAAAGTGTTCCCAAACTTTTTCAAAGGCCCCTTTCCTTTTTTCTTTATCATTTAAAAACAGTAAGAAATGAAAATAAAAAGCAATCTTGATTTAAAATTGGCAGAAAGGTCTCGTCTCCAACTCTGTACCATTTAGAGTTCAGGTTTGCTTTCGATCACTTAGAGATTAATTGTAACAAACCTTTAAACCAGGGATGCCCACAGTTTTGCACCCCACTGTAACTGTACAATATTTGATAAATAACTAATGAAAATTATAATTAATACAAGGGACAAATAGTTTATAAATATAGCCACATTATAACTT
This sequence comes from Lampris incognitus, assembly GCF_029633865.1. NCBI lineage: Eukaryota > Metazoa > Chordata > Actinopteri > Lampriformes > Lampridae > Lampris > Lampris incognitus. The sequence continues at coordinate 65,844,019 of NC_079216.1, forward strand.
CTGTATTTCTACCGGAAGACAAAAAGTGAGAATCGTTTAGGTTCTAAACATGCCAATGTTAGCCCTAATAAAAAAACAGGAAGAGTTTTTAAAGCTAATCACAACAAGTGTGTCAGCAAAACTACATCAGTCAAACGAAAAATGCAATATCAAAAAGTGTCCACGGTCATTTGGGTGAGATTTCACTTGCCTATAGGCCCATGGTTTACATTCCACAAGTCAAAGCTGAGACGACGTTATTAAATAAAGTTATAATTGATGCCACTAACCGTTGTTATTCTCCTTTATTGCCAAATCACCACAAATATGTCTGGTCTTTTGCCAAAAGAGTAGCAATAAATCTGAACGTACTTTAGATTTGTGATTAATCACAAATCTTGCATCCTGTAAGCTGGTAGTGTGCTGTTAGTGAATTATTGTTTGGGTGAAGAGCATAACCCGTATCACCTCCTTCAGTTCAGATTTCAGTCAGTTTCGACCTTGCATTTGGCTTTAGAAAGCAGCAGCTCCTGCTCTCCCCTACTGGACTCAGAAGTAAGCATTAGCCAGTGAATGTCTTGAACCACTTGAGCGGGCCTCGGTCACAAGCCCAGCAGTTAAATTTCAGAAACACAACGCTCCCTGTTTGGTTGTGTGTTATCGTTTAAATAAAATCTGAGCAACATTTCAAGAATGCATCTCCTTGTGGAGATGTCACATTTTAAAGAAAGTTAGAGGTAAACATTCCTTTTCAAACATGGTTTGTAAAACTTATCACCATTCTAATGACAGTTTGAGTGGTCAACCTTCTTCCAACATGTCAGCTAGCCTATGACCAGTTTGCTGGACAATCGAGCTGCACGGTGTGGGGGCTCTCGATTGCCACAGCAGAGCTCAAATTACGCAAATAGCCACATAGATGCCACCACATTAGATTTATTAATGGCCTTGTTGACATTAGTTAATCAATGCCTACAATCCATCATCCATCTAAACTGCTTATCCTGCTCTCAGGGTCGCAGGGATGCTGGAGCCTATCCCAGCAGCTGTTGGGCAGCACACCTACAATCCTAAAACATATTTAGACATTTAATGATTTGTTCAAGGATTTGCATTTATGATTTTCAGAGATGATCCCTATGATATGACAAATTAACCAAGACAGACATTTATTTGTTGACTATCTAATTCAGTTGTACACGTTAAGCTAATATTTATTTCAGAGCGAAAACTTGTGGTCAAAGGAGCATCAAACATAGACTCAACCATTAACAGAGGATGATGTGCATTCTCAATCAGTGTCAAGATAAGCACTTCCAAAAAAATATAGGCGGCGATGCTCCAAACTGGGAAGAACAGTGGGTGACCTTTCCAAGTGGTTTTAAATCTTAAAGTCATTCACAACTGACGGTTCTCCAGCGGGAGCGGTGTTTCTTACGGACGTGGGGGTCGAAGCTCAACCACTGCCCGGACTTCACTCGTGTGCGTTAGAAGGAGAAACCGTCCACGGGACTCCGATGTAATAAAGGATAAACACGTATTTTATCCCACAGCTTGCAGTATCTTCTTACAGGGATACTCAAGGTTACGTTCTCCTCAACCAGCAAAACTGTCCTACCGTAAGAAACACGCGTGGCTCGGCTCGATCGCTGCTTGAGACTCCTCCCACAAAACAAAAATGGCCTCTCCCGCGTTCCCTCTTCCGTGTACCCACAAGACCTCTCTCTTAAAGCGACAGTACAAGTATATGACGGTCGTTATAAAACATACATAAAAGTAAATAATGATATAAAATAAAATGTAGTAAACACAAATAACAGCACACAGACAGGATTTGGTGATACTTCATACTCAAACAAAATAAAATAAAAACATTAATTTTAACCTGGTTACACTCACAGGGGGGCGGCGGGAGCAAAGGGAGGGCAGAAACATCAAAACTTGCTGATGATGCCGCTCCCACTGCGGCACGGTCCGTTCACCTCAAACACGGCAGCCGACGTCCCTTTCCTCGTCTCGGCAGCCTTCCCGGACTCGCACGACCCCGTTCTGCAACTACCAAGCTTTTGGTTTCGTCATCGCAGCGACTTCTCCGCACTCAAACTTGCACCGTCTTCCCTTGTTAGCCGCCATGTTTTTCTTCTCCCCGTAGTCACTCAAGCCCCGCCCTCTGCCGCCACTCCTCTCCTTCCAATAGTCCCACAGTTCCTGGCGGTCACTGATCGGCCAATGAAGTGCTCAGCCATCACCAGCAGCAATTCGACCCTCTACAAGCCAGTCAATCCCATGTGGCGCGCCACATATGCAAATAAACACGTACGTCAGAGCGGCTCGCGGGAGAGCAGACACACAGGGAAGGAGGCTGATGAGTGATCAGCCTCAGGTGTGTCAAACCTAGCAACCCGTCCTTATGTGCTGCGGTGCAGCGTGGTCTTGGGCAAAACGCAGGACTGGAGGGAGATGAAGGGAAGGGGAGCCACGTGGTCTGAGAGGAGGGGGTGAGGAATCAATCGGCTGCGGCTCCAGCCCATACAAGTTAATGAGTGAAACACATGATTAAATAAAGCCTGTGTTAATCGCCTAAAACCGTGGCCACCTTCATGTCGAACCCTCCCTGTGGCATAAATGTGTCACAGTCACATAAATTAGTAAATAAACACGTAAACGTGGACAGACACGCAAGGAGAGACGAGTCGAAGCAACGGGCATTTAGCAGAACGAATGATCCTTGCTTATTCGAGGCTCATTTAACGCGCCATCAATTAGTATGGCGCGCGTCACATCTCTAAGTTATTGCTGTCAGTTATTCTACCAAATTATGTCGCCGTGCACAAGCTGAAGTACTTTTCGAGAAATACAAGAAATCCTCCCATAACAGCACTTATTTTCTTTTATTTCTATTCCATGGTCCATGGGTCGGACCCCTTTAGTGGGTCGGACCCCTTTAGTCGACTGGTTAGCGCAGTCGCCCGTGGTTTTGGCGGCCCGGGTTCGCGTCCCGGCTGCGGCGGATTCCCAGCTGCCTCCGGAATTCGCTACACTATATAAGGCGGCACGGTGGCGCAGTGGTTAGCGCGGTCGCCTCACAGCAAGAAGGTCCTGGGTTCGAGCCCCGGGGTAGTCCAACCTTGGGGGTCGTCCTCTGTGTGGAGTTTGCGTGTTTGCATGGGTCTCCTCCGGGTGCTCCGTTTTCCTCCCACAGTCCAAAGACATACAGGTGAATAGGCTGTACTAAATGGTCCCTAGGCGTGACTGTGTGTTTCGGCCCTGTGATGGCCTGGCGGTCTGTCCAGGGTGTCTCCCCGCCTGCCGCCCAGTGACTGCTGGGATAGGCTCCAGCATCCCTGCGACCCTGAGAGCAGGATAAGTGGTTTGGATGATGGATGGATGGATTTCCGTTCCACTTTGCTTTGAAGCACAACAGGTTTTCGAACAGTGCCGTGTACACGTTATTATTCCGTTGATGTCGGTCTCTCAGACCCCAGACCCCTGACCTGATATATGGCGTTTAAGCAGAGCCGGCCCTGGCTAACATAGCGCCTGAGGCAAGACTGTCGGTGGTGTTCCCTTGTGACCAGAAATTTGTGCTTTTAATTCACCACTAGTACCCTGGTCAGAGATTAGAAAAAGTTAAAACTTCAGGAAGAAGCACAGCTAATAAATAACGTCAAAAGAGTGTTATTCAACCTGTATTTATCCAGTCAATAAAACTTAAAATGTATAAAATATAAAAACAACTTTATAAAGTGAATTAAAACAAATACCAGATAGAAATATTGCACATCATTTAGAAAAAAAGATTTTACAAGTCCCAATTTTAACTAAGGTTAAAATTATTATGAAATAATATTTTTTAAAAAGCCTTTCAGCACAAACTGGTGTGTAAACAGAATGTGCAATCGGTAAATAAACGACATTTAGAAAAATGAATCAGTAAAAAAGGTAGAGGACTATATCAGCTACTGACATCTCTCTACATTAGGTCGTTGTGATGAGAGATGGAGAGGTCCTGATGCTGCTCATAATCCAGGTGAGGACATCACAGAAAGGTCAATCAGTCCATCTGCACACAACGTTTACTGAGACAGAAACGTTTCAGCGTCATCTAAGTGACCTCGTCAGTCTCACCTGACTGCAGGTGCCCCCACCAACCTTATAAACTGACTGCAAGTATCCCCCCCACCCTTATAAACAATACGGCGGCTGCAGGTACCCCCACCCTTATAAACAACACAATGCAGACACTAATCTTAACCAGGACATGCAGGAGAGATCCCCACAGACCAGGAGGGCCGAGAGAGAAAGAATTCTGGTTTACATACATAATGTAATACGTCTGAAAATGTTTTTATATTATACTGATAGAGGTGCATAAACAAATAAAACGGTTTATTTTCTTTTTAAGGTCAAAGTCGTGCACCCCTTAGAGCATATTGTGCCCCTAGCATTTGCCTGTATTGTCTATGCAGCGGGAAGGCCCTGCATTTCAGAAATAGTCTACTACTATTACTACTACAACAACAACTACTACTACACCACTACTACTACTACTACTACTACTACTACTACTACTACTACAACAACTACAACTACTACTACAACAAATATGACTACAACAACAACTAATAGTCTACTGCTACCACTACTACTACAACAACTACTACTACTACTACTACTACAACTACAACTACTACTACTATTACTACTACTACTACTACTTTTGGCTGCTCCCGTTAGGGGGCGCCACAGCAGATCATCCATTTCCATCTCTTCCTGTCCTCTGCATCTTCCTCTGTCACACCAGCCACCTGCATGTCCTCCCTCACCACATCCATAAACCTCCTCTTTGGCCTTCCTCTTCTCCTCTTCCCTGGCAGCTCCATATTCAGCATCCTTCTCCCAGTATACCCAGCATCTCTCCTCCACACATGTCCAAACCATCTCAATCTTGCCTCTCTTGCTTTGTCTCCAAACCGTCCAACCTGAGCGGTCCCTCTAATATACTCGTTCCTAATCCTGTCCTTCTTCATCACTCCCAGTGAAAATCTTATCATCTTCAACTCTTCCACCTCCAGCTCCACCTCCTGTCTTTTCATCAGTGCCACTGTCTCCAAACCATACAACATAGCTGGTCTCACTACCATCTTGTAAACCGTCCCTTTAACTCTTGCTGGTACCCTTCTGTCACAAATAACTCCTGACACTCTTCTCCACCCACTCCACCCTGCCTACACCCTCTTCTTCACCTCTCTCCTGCACTCCCCGTTACTTAAGAAACATTTAAGAAATAGTCTATTGTGGGTAAATAGTTTCACATTATTAGAATGGCATGGATGCAGCAAATGCATGTTGCACCAGATAGAGAGAAACAATCTGGTGAGGAATATTACTATATAACCTGAGTGAACTCGGAGCATCAGGCTCTGACTGTTTGCCTTCTTTCATTTTGTGCTCAAAATACACAGGAAAAGTTGAAACTGGTTCTTCAAACTCACGTGGGAAAATATAACTGTATGAATACTAGAGTTAGTAGTTCTCAACCCGAAGCTTGTCAAGCTTGACCCGATCACGTCGGTTCAGGCCCAGATTATTTAAATCTTCCAGCGGGTTTGAGAGGGGTGGGCTCTGCGCTGCAGTGGATAAGTGAACTTGAACCTGAAGTTGAATTTAAATGTGCAAGCGGGCAGGGGCTCTGTCACAGCCGTAGGTCTGATGTGTGTCAAAAATGACAGACGAGCCTGTCCAGGGTGTCTCCCTGCCTGCCGCCCAGTGACTGCTGGGATAGGCTCCAGCATCCCCGCCACCCTGAGAGCAGCATAAGCGGTTTGGATAATGGATGGATGGATGGAAATCTAAACCCAGAGGAGGCTTTGGTGAAACAAGTGGTCTGTGGTTTTATTCATTAAACAGCTGCTTTATAGCCTACCTCAAACCCAGTTTCCCCTCGGGGAGGAATAAAGTATTCTGATTCTCATACCTGCAGTCCAGTTAGCATCTGGTCCATCACTTCTCACATTCCAGCTGCGCTAGGCAGAATCACACAAGATAGTTTTTTTTATCGGATATTACTCGTGTTGCTTATACGCAGAGGACGCCAGTTGACTATGCAGTCCTTCAGTGTGGCCTCGGACACGTGTGTGTTTACACTTCAAATGCCATGTGGACAAATGCGTCCCAGGCCACCTCGGCCTGAGGGATCAGATGTCAAGACGCATTGAGGACGCTTTGGGTGCATGCACACCGGTACTTCGAGCCGTCCACTTGTGATCGGCTCACCCGAGATGCCTGTCGATACCAGGTGTAAACATGGCCTTATACATGCCCTTTTATCAATGTTTTTATTGTCACCTTGGAAACTAGTCCCGACCTTTCACTTTACAGCTACCTTTGACTTGGCGTATATGCTTTAGTCTCAGACGTAGCACTACGCCTAGGTGGTGCAACAGGTGTTAATTCTACACAAGGCTTAAGGTGCATTTTACGTCCAGCCTAGTCTTCTGACCGGGCGGTGCATCTAACTGATCCCACCGGGGCCCTCTTTTGGCACGGGCTCACGGAGTGCAATAGTGCCTCAGCTCGGCTGTTGGGCTCACACGGCAGCAGTAAGGCAAAAACGTAAGGCATAAACAAAAATCCCACTTGCCCATACTCCCCCCTAGAGTCGATAACGACTGATTTATTGGCTAACGTGGCTGAGCAGCGGGAAACATCCCGGACATCCTTCAATACAGCACAAGTTATGAGACTGACTGTTCTGTGAATGTGAAAAATGGGTTATGGGACATTTTTGGGGGGGATTTCTCCCGCCCCCCTTTTCTCCCCAATTGTATTCGGCCAATTACCCCACTGTTCTGAGCCATCCCAGTGGCTGTTCCACCCCCCTCTGCCGATCCGGGGAGGGCTGCAGACTACCACATGCCTCCGCCGATACATGTGGAGTCGCCAGCCGCTTCTTTTCACCCGACAGTGAGGAGTTTCACCAGGAGGACATAGCACATGACAGGATCACACTATTCCCCCCAGTTCCCCCTCCCCCCTGAATAGCCACCCCGACCTACCAGAGGAGGCGCTCGTGCAGAGACCAGGACACATACCTACATCCGGCTTCCCACCCCCAGACACGGTCATTTGTGTCTGTAGGTAAAACAGGGATTCGAACCGGCGATCCTCGTGTTGGTAGGCAACGGAATAGACCGCCATGCTACCATGGGACATTTTTTTAAGGTAATACATGATTCTGTCATGTAGGCATAGATGACATGAGTTAAAGGATGCTCGGGGAGTCGGTAACACAATTTCGAGAAAAGCGAGACGGTCAAAACACCCCCGATATTCACTAAACAAGTATTTCCATTCAGTCTGCTGTAATCAGGCTGCCGGTTTATTTTATCTGAACAACACAAAGTGAAAAACACTCTAGCAGTCAAATAGAAATGTAAAGTAGCAATTAAACGCTGGTGCCGTAAGTTTGAGAATCCCCAGCTGCCCTGCGGACGTCCATTTTGTCCAGAGCAATTGTCTTGTCATACAATTCAGTAAAATTAAATGAAATTTAGGCTGTAGTGTTCCAAGGCAGAACAGCAGCAACCACCCAAAAAAAAAAAAAAAAAATTCGGTGCCACGTGCACACACTCAGACTTCAGCCCCAGGTGGTCTGGGCTTAGCCCCAGACCTTCACAACTCATAGAAACGCCCCTGGGTAATAGATAATAATTCCAATTACATGACCTCCTCAGGTAACATTCATCCCATCAGAACAGGGTTTAAGGGATTTGCTCCCAAAAAAAAATTACATTCATAGACTAACAGCTGGGCCACATTTTACTCTCCATGGTGTAAAGATGTTGGACTTTGCAACAGGCATGGGTGCTAGGCCAGGAATACTGGGATGGCATCCAGCACTTTACCTGTGCCCCCATCCACAGGGTTAGTGGTGGCCAAATCATTATGCGGCTTGACAAGACCATACCGTATCAGTCGAGGCTGCAGGCTGGATCGGTCGAGGCTCCATACAGGATCGCTCCAGGCTCCATACTGGATTGGTCGAGGCCTGGGTTAACAACGGCTGCCATTGGTGCTGTGCCCTCACAAGGTACTGATGGAAACTGTAAAATCTGCTGTGGCGACCCCTGACAAACGGGGAACAAGCCGAAAGAGGAAGACGAAGAAGAAGGTGTAAGGATATTGGACAGAGATTCTCATACACCATTCTGGTGCTTTAGACACAGCATTATTTATGAATACTAAACCCATATTATAAAAGTGCTTCACAACATCAATGTTGGGGTAATTAAGAGATTCCCTGAAAAAATAAAAGGGCGTTCACATCAACAAAAATATTACTTTTGACAGTAACAACAGCCAAACTCAGGGGTCATGAGAGGAAAGGAGGAAGCACGTTTTTTTCAGCTAATAACGGCTCTAGAAAGAACTTTTAAGGCATTTTGAGTAATATTGGAGCTGAACACACACCGGCGCAGAAGCAGAGTGGTGAGTCAGATGACAAGTGTTGAGTGTCATCTGTACTGCAAACACAACGCGTCAGCGAATGCTCATCAGAAAGAGAATGACACTGCTCTACAAAACATCTTTTCCCATAGAAAACACATCTGTAGCAGCATCGACGCCTGGGAACAGAGCAGCGTTTTGAGAAGTTACAGCTTGTCAAGTTGATGTGCATCAACCTGAAGCTAGACACCAGCAGAGTAGGGGTTTTAAATTGTAATGAATTAAAGCGGGCGGCATGGTGGCGCAGTGGTTAGCGTGGTCGCCTCACAGCAAGAAGGTCCTAGGTTCAAACCCCGGGGTAGTCCAACCTTGGGGGTCATCCTGTGTCGTCCTCTGTGTGGAGTTTACATGTTCTCCCTGTGATTGTGTGGGTTTCCTCCGAGGGCTCCGGTTTCCTCCCACAGCCCAAAGACATGTAGGTCAGGTGAATCGGCCATACTAAATTGTCCATAGGTATGACTGTGTGTGTGTGTGTGTGTGTGTGTGTGTGTGTGTGTGTGTGTGTGTGTGTGTGTGTGTGTCGGCCCTATGTGATGGTCTGGCGGCCTGTCCAGGGTGTCTCCCCGCCTGCCACCCAATGACTGCTGGGATAGGCTCCAGCATCCCCGCAACCCTGAGAGCAGGATAAGCGGTTCGGATAATGGATGGATGACTGAGACTTGAGGAGAGACAGGACGGCATATTGTGCTATGGAAAGTTAGCTAACAGGGAGTTGCAGTCCATAGAGAGCCAGCGGGTTAGCCACCCTGTTTAGTTGTTTTTAACCAGGGACACCTCAACCTCAGCTCAGCTGTTGCTGCAGCACGGGAATAAATCTGGGCTCCACTGAGCTATCAATCAGCAACATGGTCTCTCCGCTGTTCTTCTTCCGTCTGCCTAGCTAGCTACCCTGCAGCCCTACAATATATATCTGCACAGGAGCAGGTCCCTCTGTACGGAGGCTGCCATGTTGCACCGCCATGTTTCTACAGAGGACCACATGGACAAATCTGCAGAGGGAAGAACGTACTTGAAAACAGTGCTCTTCACATACAGAGGCTACTTTAGCTACCGTTGTAGGTGAACGTTGATGTGATGTGTTGTGAGAAAGAAGAACAAAGGATCTTAGTTTTAGTGTTCTCGTAAGGGCGTAAGAACCGCAGGCTAAACACGAAGCTAAACTCCACTCAAAATGAAGAGCATAGTCGTAGTTGCAGAAACATTTACTGGTACCTCCTTCACAATGACATGGAATGAAAACTGCAGGATAATAAAAATACAGAAAAGGAAAATGCACTGTCTTGTGTTGTTTTTTACAAACTTAGAATTGTACTGGAATTAGTATTACAAAGGCAGGGGCACAGACAGGAGTATTAACCCTAACATGCATGTCTTTGTGATGATGGGGGAAACCAGAGCCCCCCGGAGGAAACCCATGCAGACATGAGGAGAACATGCAAACTCCACAGAGGACGACCCGGGACAACCCCCCAAGGCTGAACTACCCCGAGGCTCGAACCCAGAACTTTTTTGCTATGATGCGACAGCGCTAACCACTGCGCCACCGTGCCCCAAACACGATTATTAGGAAGACATTTAGTCTTGTATCTTGGAGTAACTGGTGAAACGCGGGCTGTTGTTCACTGGCTATAACGTGGCTAGCAGGTAGTTAAATTCACCTCCAGCCATCATCCAAACCGCTTATCTTGCTCTCAGGGTCGCAGGGACACTATCCCAGCAGTCACTGGGCAGCAGGCGGGGAGACACCCTGGACAGACCACCAGGCCATCACACAGGGCCAACATTCACACCTAGGGACAATTTAGTACGGCCGATTCACCTGACCTACATGTCTTTGGACTGTGGGAGGAAACAGACATGGGGAGAACATGCAAACTCCACATGGAGGATGACCCGGGATGACCCCAAGGTGGGACCACCCTGGGGTTCGAACCCAGGACCTTCTTGCTGTGAGGCGACAGCGCTAACCACTGGGCCACCGTGCCCCAACCGTGATTGTTAAGCGGACATTTATTCTTGTATCTTGGAGTAACTGGTGAAACTCAGCCTCTTGTTCACTGGCTATAACATGGCTAGCAGCTAGTTAACCTTACCTACACTTTCAATATTTTTTTCTCCATGCGGCGGGTGGGGTGTGGCCGCACCCATCTTGAGTCGCTTTAAAATGTTTCTAGCTATAGCTACCAGATTGACACTGTGCGAGACGACGGCATCGTTTATGGACTCTGCAGGTCACCGCAGTTTCTGGAGACGGGATATTGGGTGGGGGTGGATTATCGTCATTGTAATGTGCTTCTTAACTGCCAGATGCCACTAAAACCCCTCTCACTGGCGCTCAAGAACAGGAATAGCCTGAAAGTCACTCCTTTAACCTCCAAGTGCTGCAGTGCGTCCCTTGGGTTGGGAGGATTACCACACATACACGTGTTTTCACATGTGTGTGTGAGTGTGTTTGTTTTTTGTGTATTCTGTTTACAGTAATGGTAATCAAGTGTGTGTATTTTGTGTGTATGTGTGTGTATATATATATATATATACACACACACACACACACACATATATTATAGGCGTGTGTGTACATGTATATGTGTGTGTTACTGCGGGTATGTGTGCGCATGAGTGTGTGTGTGTTCTCGTTAGAGCGTGTGGTCAAGCGTGGATTAATTACCAGTAATGTAATTCACACTGTCACCTCTCATTACATTCAAAATGCAGCCCCACCCCCACCCCTCCATACCACCCCACACACACACTAATACTTAGTGCCCCTCTCCACCTCTCCTCTTTTTACTTCTTCCCGCACCTTTTCTCCTCTTCCCTGTCTAGTACCTCTCTTTTAACACACTCCGTGCCCTCACATCAAACCGGAGTCTTCCTCTTGTTGTCCCTAACCCGCTGTAGTTTCTGCCCCTAGTGCCTCCTCTCACATTTCCTGCACTCGGTGACACTCATCTTTCCTCTCATCTGCCCCCATCTCATCCCCATGTTTCCACTTCAGTGACCATTACCTCACCCGTGGTGGCTGTCCTCTACCCTTTTGTTCTCTGTTCTTCCCCCCGGTGTGGGAAGATGGCGGCGTGAATTGCCATTTGCGGCGGCCTCACCCAGTACCGTCCATGCAGTGTCTTTGTCCACGTCTTGTCTTCGTTTGACGGCTGGGAGAGCGGGGCAGGCTAAGCTAACTGCTAGCCCATGCGGTCCAGCAGTTCCGATAACACCGAGGGCGGTCTGGCGGCGGCCTCGCCTGGCGTTGACTGTGGTGTTTTTGACGTCGTCGTGTGGAGTGCGGGGAGGTGTGTAGAGGGTGTCTGGCTAGGAGAGCTGGCGCTGAATCGGCTGGGAAAGGGTGGTCTGCCTCGTCCGGTGGGCCCGGGGACCACGGCCCCTGCCTGGAGCTGCACCCGAGGAGGAAACGCTGAGGGCGTTCTGACAGGGTGCAGAAGCGGGGCAGGCTAAGCTAACTGCTAGCCCATGCAGACCGGTGGTTCCGACAGTCACCCTGGCTGGCGTTCGTTCCCTTGGACAGTGATTTTTTTTCGTATGTGTTAGTTTGGGTGTGTGTGTTGTTGTAGTTTTTGGATGTGTTTGTGTCTTTGTGTTGTACTGCTGTGGGCTGGGGGAAACGGCATTTCGTTCCATTTCATGTACACAAGTGCATGAAGTGAAATGACAAAGTGTTCCTGATTGCTGATGTACCCCGACACCCGTACTAAAAAGTCTTCTAGTATTCTCTGTGTGAGTCACTCCAGCGCACACTTAGAGCAGGGAGAGGGAGCGGCAGAGTCATAGCACACAATAAGAGGGTGAAAGGCATGTAAAGGTTGAGTGAAGGCAATCTGTTTCCATTAGCAATCATTCATGGCAGCAGAATTACTGGCTTATTGTTTATGCATAATGCACGGATAATGCGATCATACATAATAAATGTGTGTATCAAGTGCAGCCAAGAAACAGCTTGAAGCCAAAGAGACACAAGCATGAATGTGCATTGTTGTATCAGAGTGAGTGAGTGTGTGTGTGTGTGTGTGTGGTGTACCAACTCTCCAAGCCCAAATTCATTCCCACATATGGTTCATTTTTGTCCTCATTTATAAATCTATTTTGACTGGGCGTCTGGGTGGCGTGGCAGTCTATTCCGTTGCCTACAACCACGGGGCTCGCCGGTTCGAATCCCTGTGTTACTTCCTCCTTGGTTGGGCATCCCTACAGACACAACCCAGATAGCATCCGGATGTGGGCCATTTCAGGCAAAGATGCGGCACTGATGGTCTTCTTCTGGCCCTGACAGAATGGATGTGAGCCTGAAGTGGCCCACATGTATAATAGCAAATATGGCCCAAATATGCCAAATCACATGTGGGCCTTTTTTGGTAAAGATGCGGTGCTCTGGGCAACATGTGGTCTGGATGAGAGCCTGAAGCGGCCCGTGTGGTAAATGGTGAATGTGGCCCAAATATCACAAAACAAATATGGGCCACCTTTGGCAAATATGTGGCACAAGCGGCATTGCTGTGGCTTGGTTCTGACCCAGATCTGGCAAACAGGAGCGGACCGCCCAAGTGCCATCATTCCACGCGGTATGTGGGCCAGATGAAGTGTCAGTGTGGGACGGGTCCGGGCCACAGCAGTTTTGCTATCTGGGAATGGCCATGTCTGCAGGTGGGAAGCCGGATGTGGGTATGTGTCCTGGTCGCTGCACTAGCGCCTCCTCTGGTCCGTCGGGGCGCCTGTTCGGGGGGGAGGGAGAACAGCGTGATCCCCCATGCTCTATGTCCCCCTGGCGAAACTCCTCACCGTCAGGTAAAAAGGAGCGGCTGGCGACTCCACATGTATCGGAGGAGGCTTGTGGTAGTCTGCAGCCCTCCCCGGATCGGCAGAGGGGGGTGAAGCAGCAACCGGGGCGGCTTGGAAGAGTGGGGTAATTGGCCAGATACAATTGGGGAGAAAAAAAAAAGGGGGGGGGGGTCCGGGGAAAAAAAGTGTATTTTGACTAAATACATTTGAAATTTGCAGTACAATCACAACACAGTAACATTACAATAGTGACTTGCCCCCCGTTTCATTTTTGAGAAATTAAAATTTTGTATTTTGTATTGGAGGGCGGCATGGTGGTGCCCTGTTTAGCACGGTCGCCGCACAGCAAGAAGGTCCTGGGTTCGAGCCCGAGGTTGTCCAACCTTGGGGATCGTCCCGGGTTGTCCTCTGTGTGGAGTTTGTGTGTTCTCCCCGTGTCTGCGTGGGTTTCCTCCGGGTGCTCCGGTTTCCTCCCGTAGTCCAGACATGTAGGTCAGGTGAATCGGCTGTAGTAAATTGTCCCTATGTGTGAATGTGTGTGTGTGTGTGTTGGTCCTGTGATGGCCTGACGGCCTGTCCAGGGTGTCTCCCCGTCTGCCACCCAATGACTGCTGGGATAGGCTCCAGCATCTCCACAACCCTGAGAGCAGGATAAGTGGTTTGGATGACGGATGGATGGATGGATTTTGTATTGGACCCTTTCACAAAGGTCTAGTGAAGACAGCATTACATTTCTGGTCCGGCACCACAATAACCCTGTAACATATTCAGAAGATTAAACTGGGGCCATGCAGCAGCCTCTTAGTATAGTGACAAGGACATCAGTGAAATGAGAGTGAGCCACACAGAAAAATTTAGTTCTTTCTATCTGTCGGTCTCGTTTCTCTTATTCTTGTATAATGAGAAATGGAGAGGATCTCCTGTACCAGTCTCATGCATTATTTCACCTTCATTAGAGTATTAGAAGGAGATCAGTACTTCCCCCTCGCACACACCATTTTCCAACTCTGTTTCTTATTGATGGAATTTGCAACAGAATCACAATAGAGTTGCTGATCCATATTCTCATGTACATAACATCCATCCATCCATCCATCATCCAAACCGCTTATCCCAACTGGGGTCGTGGGGACGCTGGAGCCTATCCCAGCAGTCACCGGGCGGCAGGCGAGCAGACACCCTGGACAGGCCATCACAGGGGGCGCACACACACACACACACACACACACACATTCACGCCTCGGGACAATTTAGTAACACCGATTCACCTGACCTACATGTCTTTGGACTGTGGGAGGAAACCGGAGCCCCCGGAGGAAACCCACACAGACACGGGGAGAACATGCAAACTCCACACAGGGGACGACTTGGGACGACCCCCAAGGTTGGACTACCCCGGGGCTCGAACTCAGGACCTTCTTGCTGTGAGGCGACCGCGCTGACCACTGCACCACCATGCCGCCCCTGTACATAACACATACTTAAATTTCATAACAGAAAAAAATGGCACTGTCTGACAGATGGGGGGTAGACATGGAAGTTGTGAAAGTAGAATTACAAAGTACAAGGAGTATGAGTGAATGGAGGCGAGAGGGAGACTAAAAGAGAGTGGGTGAGGAAGAAAGAGAGAGAGAGAGAGAGAGAGAGAGAGAGAGAGAGAGAGAGAGAGAGAGAGAGAGAGAGAGAGAGAGAGAGAGAGAGAGAGCGAGAGAGAGAGAGAGAGGGAGAGAGGGAGAGAGAGAGGGAGAGAGAGAGAGCGAGAGAGAGAGATCTATAGGGTAGGACAAATTAGGAGTGACGTTCTGTCAGTGTTGCTGTGGGTGTTTGCTAAGGATGTTAAAACAAAGGGGAGTCGTCCAGATGGATCGTGCATGGAAACACTGACTCCAGTTTTGAAAATGCTGTCAAACATCAGTCATGGCTCTTCTACACACATTGTTGCTGCGTGTGTACATGCATATATGCACATGTGCGTGTGTTTCTGTGTGTGTGTACGTGCATATATGCATGTGTTTGTGTGTCTGTATATGTATATATGCATGTGTTTGTGTGTCTGTATATGTATGTGCATATATGCATGTGTTTGTGTGTCTGTATATGTATGTGCATATATGCATGTGTTTGTGTGTGTACATGTGTATGTGTATATATATGTGTGTGTATGTGCATATATGCATGTGTTTCTGTGTGTGTGTGTGTGTGTGTGTCCTCTGGTCGCTGAGGTAGACTGAGGACACGGATGTGAAAGACGGTGTAGAGACAAGCACGTCAATAACTCATGATTGATTCCGTCCCCTGCCAGTTGGAGGAAGAGACAAACACATTCCCCACATGGCCCAGCGAGACAGATTGTGTACCAAGAACACCATTGTTACTGAAAAGCACATTTTCCCTGACATGGCAGTGCTATTTCTCCTCCTCCTCTCCTCCTTTCCCACAATGACAAATGCTCTCAGCCTGATGGATTGTATTGTTTCCAATCACACATCTCTCTTTATCGCCCTCTCTCTCTTTCTTTGTCCCTCATACACACATAGATACATAGGCGAGACAATGATTGAACTCACAATCTGTAGACCTCCCATAATGGTTTTTTTTTTATGGTTTGCAGACATTTGAGCTCAACTGAGCAACACATGCGAGCAGAGAGAGCAATGATGGACAGCTGTTGAGCATGTTTTTCGGTGGCCAACATCATAGCTGATGATGCCAACCGAGCGACCGAGCAACACATGTTCCTGACACAAATGGAGATTTACTGCCGCAGGGACTACAGCCTATCTGAAACTTTCTTAAACAGAAGGTCCCGGGTACGACATTAAACTGCAACCGTCGGGTCGGTGGCGACTAAACCGGCACCCCCACTTCAACCCTTGGGTTGTTGTGAGGAGGGTGTGTGGACACCCAGCAAGACTAAAAACAAAACCTGCCAAAGGGCGGATGAGTTCCTCCATCCATACCTGGAGAGGAGATAGGGAGCACCAGGTACTCCCCCTACTGAAATACAACGATGGAAAGCAGGTATGAATTAAAAACCCAATTTGGTCACTAGCAAAGGTTGCTTGCAAAATAGTTGTTTTTGAAATGTCTGACCCATGAAATTCAGATGGATAATAAACCTCCTAAACAAGAAACGGCAATTAAAGTGTTTTCAAAGAGCATCCCAAATGTCCAATAACTGCTTAATGACCAACCGAAGTCAAGTCAAGTCAAGTCAATTTTATTTGTATAGCCCAATACAACAAATTACAATTTTACCTCAGGGGGCTTTAAGGCAGTACAACATCCTGACCTTAGACCGTCGCATTGGATATGGTACAACTCCCTGAAAAAAACCTTTAACAGTGAGAAAAAATAGGAAGAAACCTCAGGGAGTGCAACAAAGGAGGTTATCTCCCAAGACAGACAGACGTGCAATGGATGTTGTGCGTACAGAATAAAACACAATGTACAGAATACAACACTGAAAGAGGATAAAAGAATTATTATGAAATTATAAAATATATGAAGAATAAGATGAGGAGAACACCAAGCAGTGTCTAGATGCCACCGGAACAGCCGAGGACCTGAGCCACGCAACCACCTCCAACACCATATAGACCTGGGAGGACAGACTACACATGTACACAGGGGAGACTCACATCACACCATTCACATACACGGGAGAAGAGACAAGAAAAGACATTAGTCATTAGTTGTGATGGGGCAAGCCCATTTAGGATTTTATAAGTCAGCAGAAGCACCTTGAAGTCTGATCTAACATGGATAGGAAGCCAGTGAAGGGAGGCAAGAATTGGTGCGACATGGGCAAATTTTCTAGCTTTAGTTAGGATTCTAGCTGCAGCATTTTGAACCATCTGAGCACCAACTTAGTTCTGTATAGTGCCTTTCAAGGAACCCAAGGATGCTTTACACTAGAGAAGGAAAAAAAAAAGAAACGATTTAAACAAAGATCAACAGACTAAAGACCATAGGCCTTAGTAAAACGATAGGTTTTCAGTAGTCTTTTAAAACTGTCCAAAGAAGCAGCGTTGCGGATCTCTGCTGGAATAGAGTTCCAAAGGGTGGGGGCTGCCACACTAGCTCTATCCCCAAAAGTCTGCAGGCTGGTGTGGGGGATGGAAAGCAAGCCCGTGTCTGCAGACCACAGGTTCCGGGATGGAATATAGGGGTTGAGGAGGTCTGATAGGTACTGGGGAGTAAGGGCATGGAGGGATTTATAGGTGATGAGGAGGATTTTATAAGAAATGTGGGGTTTGACCAGGAGCCAGTGAAGGCAAACAAGGGTGGGAGTGATGTGTTGCCAGGGCTTGGTGGGTGAGCACCCTGGCAGCTAAATTCTGCACATACTGAAGCCTGTCTAAGGCTTTGCTAGGTACCCCAGACAGGATTCCATTGCAATAATCCAGATGGGAGATGATGAAGGCATGGATGAGGGTTTCTGCCACGGAGTCTGAGGGTAATGGCCAGAGTCTGGAGATGTTTTTCAGGTGAAAGAAAGCAGATTTGGTGATGGATCTGATGTGTGACTGGAATGAGAGGGTGGAGTCCAGAATGACATTAAGGTTGTGGACTTCTGAGGATGGGCAGATGAAGCAGCCATCCAAGTCGAGATCGCCAACCTTCCAGAGCAGCGCCTTGGGAGCCACAACCATGAGCTCAGTCTTATTGCTATTTAGCTTGAGTAGATTTGATGACATCCAGATTTTTATTTGGTGGAGGCAATTGACAAGGGATTGTGGGGGAAGCTGAGAGGATGGTCTAGTGCTGAGATAAAGCTGTGTGTCATCAGCATACCAATGGAAACTTAAACCATGGTGGTGGATGATCTGACTAAGGGGGAGCATGTAAATGGTAAAGGGGAGGGGTGCAAGCACGAAGCCTTGTGGCACACCTTGGTTGACTGGGGCTAGGGTGGAACTGGAGTCTCTGATGATGACAAACTGTTTCCTGTTGGCGAGATTTGACTGGAACCAGGACAGCGCTACATCAGTGAGGCCTAGGTATTCAGATAAGCGGTTGAGGAGAATGGTGTGGGAAACAGTGCCGAAGGCTGCAGCAAGGTCCAGGAGGGTGAGAACACTGATGTGGTCGGAATCAGCAGCAATGAGGAGGTCATTTGTGATTTTGATAAGGGCAGTGTCCCTGCTGTGGTGTGCTCTGAAGCCATATTTGAGGGGTTCATAGAGCTCATGGTTGGATATGTGCTGATGGAGTTGGGCAGCAACTGCTCTTTCCAGGATTTTACTGAAAAATGGATGGTTGGCGATTTACCGGTAGTTAGTGAGGTCATCTGGGTCCAGGCTTGGCTTTTTCAGGATGGGGTTGACTGCAGCCATTTTGGAGCTGGAGGGTACCATGCCAGATTCCTTAGAGGAGTTGATAATGTCCACAATTATGGGGCACAAGGTAGGTAAACATGCCTTGACCAGGATGGTGGACATGGGGTCCAGGGAAGAGGTGGAAGCCTTGGCTATGGTGACCAACTTAGCAACTTGAGGAGCATCCACAGGGGAGAAAGGGGAGAGGCAGCAATTATGTAGGCACGCAACGGGGGGAGCAACATCCTGCAACTGAGGTGCATGGGGGGGGGGGTAGCAGAAGCTGCTGGTGGATAGAATCCACTTTGGCCTGGAAGAAGTCCAGGAACTTGGAGCAGAGATCAGGGGCACCTGAAGGGCAAGGGGCATCAAGGGGGCGAGGTAGTCAGTTGATGGTGGAGAACAGCATTCTGGGGTGATTTTGCTGGTTGCCAATGATAGTGGAGTAGTAATGTATTTTGGTCTGGGAGAGAGCTTCCTTATAGGTCTTTAATGGCCTTGAGGTGGACAGTGAGCCCAGACCTTTTACAGAGCCTCTCCAGTTGACGACCAGTGGCCTTCATGATGTGGGATTCGGTGGTAAACCAGGGGACAGGATGAGAGAAGGAGACAGACCGGGTTTTGAGGGGGCAAGAGAGTCAAGGCTTTCTCACCTGGAAGAACCCAGTAGGCTGAACAAAAATCAATTCAAATAGGGCGTCCGGGTAGCATGGCGGTCTATTCCTTTGCCTACCAACACGGGGATCGCAGGTTCGAATCCCCGTGTTACCTCCGGCTTGGTCAGGCATCCCTACAGACACAATTAGCCGTGTCTGCGGGTGGGAAGCTGAATGTGGGTATGGGTTCTGGTCACTGCACTAGTGGCTCCTCTGGTCCGTCAGGGTGCCTGTTCAGGGGGGAGGGGGAACTGAGGAGAATAGCATGATCCTCCCACGTGCTACGTCCCCCTGGCGAAACTCCTCACTGTCAGGTGAAAAGAAGCGGCTGGCGACTCCACGTGTATCGGAAGAGGCATGTGGTAGTCTGCAGCCCTCCCTGGATCAGCGAAGGGAGTGGAGCAGTGACTGGAACAGCTTGGAAAAGTGAAGTAATTGGCTGGGTACAATTGGAGAGAAAAAAGGGGGGGGGGATCCAAAAAATCCACAAAAAAAAAAAAAGTACACTAAGAAATATTTTGCATGAAAATGACTGTATAACCCAGTGCTAAATTCTCCAAACAAACAGAAAAAAGTGAGATAAATAACATAGCTGCAAGGTGTTCGGTTAGTGTTTGAGTCCTCAAGTAGCAAGGCTGGCTTGAGGAGGGAGAGAATGAGGAGCAGCAGCAAGGCCGGAGTGATGCTGGCATGAGGAGAACAAAAGCTGTCCTGCATTTTTACCATGCTGTGTTTTCTCATCTAGCAGTGTGCTCCTGTTGATTACAGCTGGCTGCCAGGAAGGGCAGAATTAATCAGTGCTTTCAGATCACCATGCAGATCATCTGATCAGGCACAAGAACACTTTCACTGACACACATCATCAGGGCCAGAATTTATGCAGAATATGCATACAATAACCATTTATTACACTGTCAGATGTGCATCTTCAGAAAGTTGCTCAACCCTCAAAAAGTTAACAATCTGCTTTCTTGGTAAAGTCCAGTCTGTCCCTGAATAAGTGTGACATATCTACTATGAACTGCCTTTGTGTTAAAAACACCAAACCATATTTGCAGTGCAAAATGCCTCTGGGAGTTTTGGTTTACTGTGACTCGGCATGTGTTTAGTGTGTGCTTGAGAACTCAGAAAGATGGTGTGCTGCAGGGATCTCCGAGCCATGACTTTAATTTTGGATCTGGGTTTGTTTGTAATCGGATTAATAATTAATTGCCCACATTTAGTGGTGGGGTACAAAGCATGGAAACTGAGTGCCAGCCCACCAATCCCATAAACCAAAGTCTATCCAAGTGATATGGTGGTTGCCTTCGGCATCAAATAGATTAAGTGGATTGAAACCGGGGAAAGCAAAGATATGGGGAATTCTGCTGATTGCTCACAGAACAGCACATAATATTAACAGATATATTTACTGAGACAATCTTTTTGATACAGTGGAAATCTTGTCGTAAAAAGGCTGTATAGAATTTATTTTTTGCACATTTTAGTTGTATTATAGCCATTATAGCACACTGTGCAATTTGAAAGATCATAAGTCTGTCTGGGTTAAATGGGTCACACAAAATAAAGTGTAGTATTTATCAGAGGACGCTAACACCAGGACCTTGGCCTCTCCCAGCCACCGTATCCATTATTGTGTCACATTTTCTCCCAAACCCAGGCTAAATATGGAGTATAATTTTTCTTGTTGAAGAAATGTCATGAGAGCATGCCTTTTCCTTTTCCTGCCATTCATTGTTTAATTAGGCAACTGTAATTACTTGGACTGCATTTTTTTTTCTGGGTTGAGAGAAGGGGGTGTTGCAGGACAAATCCTTAGAGATTTTGAGCCAGAAGATCCTTTCTCCCTTTTGCAGTCATGTGGAAAGGCTCCAAACAGTCTGATGTCTAAAATAACCTGGGGTTGGTGTATGCCGTTATCTGTGCTTATTTTACCAGTTTGAAATTCATTTTCATTCAACAAGGATAGAGAGACAACCTAAATAATAGCAGTTTGGCCTACAATGTACTTCCAGAGTTCAGAGTTGGGCTGCGGTCTGCCAACATCAGTGACACTTGGCCTGAATCCAGTCACACCAATGGGTACACAGAACTATTTTTGGTGCCCTTTATGAGCTACCTAGAAAGGCATATGCTAGCGCTAAGAAGATAAGCCAAGTGTTTTGCTTTCGGGGTGATGACACGTTCTCAAGCAGTGAAACACCCCTTTTTGTATTTTAGCAGCTGAGATTCTAAATGAAGGTTTGATCCTGTAAATTTAAGCCACATTGTAACCTTATGCTGCTTGTTTTCATTTGGAAGCACTAAGCAGAACATCCAGAGGAAAAGTAACAGTGCGAGGACACCGTACACACTTCCACCCTGGTGATTACTGTAACAATTCAAAGAAAGTTGAATCAGTTCATCTGGACACAATTTTTATTGAGAGAGAAACGTTTCATCACTCATCTAATGCCCCTTTTCTACTACATGGTACCAGCTCAACTCGACTCGGCGAGTGTCATTTTCCATTACCGTAATAATACCCCCTCAGTGTAGCTGATCTGCATTGATTTTGGTACCTGCTCCAGTTTTTTTTGGAACCTCGAAAAAAGGTGGTACCAGAAAAGTGGCAACAGTTACCAAGATGCCGGTACTTTCCAGTAATGGAAAACGAAAAAGTCGAGTTGAGTTGAGCCGGTACCATGTAGTGGAAAGGGGGCATAAGTGACCTCTTCAGTCTCAACTGACTGTAGGTATCCCCCCATCCTTATAAAAAATACAGTGGCATAACGACTGAAACCAACGATCGGTTTCATATGCAAATAGGTGTGAGCATTAACTGGAGTTACAATGGCCATATGGACTATTCACAGAGGATTGGAGAATAGTTGCAATCACAGCACTGTAAGGTGGTGACAGATATACTCCCCCCCACCCCTTGGTTCAGGCATGGTCATTTCCTCTTCACATAGATGGCCTCTTTGACTCCCTGTTCAAACCAGCATTCCTCCCTATCAAGGATGTGCACATCCTCATCCTGGAAAGAGTGGCCACTGGTCTATAGATGGTGTAGACTGTGGAGTCCTAGCCTGACGTTTTGTCCAGATGAACTGATTCACCTTTCTTTCATTTTCTTACCTGGATTATTGAGCATGCGTCAAGACATACTGTAGCAGTTATAATTATTTCTTTTCTTCCACCATTATTTTCTTTTAATATTGGTATCTGAACTCGGGAATCCTCCCTCCAGTTTTTTATTTTATCAGATTATTTTTCTCCACTACTATAATTAATTAATTTTTGTTCAACTGATATACATTGTACAGGTTACAGGTTAGGTCTTTAGCATGTGAAGGACTTGAGCATATTTTTCATGTCCAGTCACAGGTCATTTTCTTTCAGCTTGTTCGTATTCTGGCGGTGTATGTTAGCAGATGACTCATCGCTGTCCTCATACAAGTCAAGCATCTTGCTTTTCAAACCCAACTCAGTGGAAAAAAGTTTTGTAGTGCCATGATTAGTCCCTAGGTGTGAATGTGTGTGTGTCGGCCCTGTGATGGCCTGGTGGCCTGTCAAGGGTGTCTTTCCGCCTGCTGTCCAATGACTGCTGGGATAGGCTCCAGCATCCCTGCGACCCTGACAGCAGGGTAAGCGGTTTGGGTAATGGATGGATAAATGGATGTAACAATTATTTCAGCCCATTACTAAAGCTGTGACTTGTGCATACTTACATGCAAATAATGAGCACACACACACACACACACACACACACACACACACACACACACACACACACACACACACACACACTCAAAGCACGCATTTATGCATGTTAATGGATTCACAGATGTACTTGAAGACATTCGGAGCATCCCACAGTTTTTCAGTGGCGTCAGAAGAGTTTGTAAGCTAATATTTTTTGCACCAAGTTAAAGGGCTTTTTTTGCACAAAGTCCCCCCCCCCCCTTCCTTTGGTGATTTAGATATAAAAGCTTTTCTTTCACACAAGCTTCTCTCACTGGTCCTTGTCTCCTTTCCTCTCTCTTTCTGTCTCCCTCTGTGTGTCTTACTCCCTCTTTCTGTCTGTTTTTGAAGTGCTGACAGGTCTTTGAAGTGAAGGGTCTCGTATTCATGAGCGATTCAAGCAGGCTAGAAGTGATGTGAATCTAATGCGCTTTGCACACGCGCGCATACGCATGCATACACACACACACACACACACACACACACACACACACACACACACACACACAAATAAAGGGAGAGACAGACCAGACAGACGGAGATGAGCGATATTAAATCTGACCATAAACAGACAGGATTTTCTCAATTTGAAACACTTATTCCAATTATTGTCTTTGCCAAACACGATCTCGCCACTGAACTATAAAAACCGCAGTAGCTGGAGATGTCGTTTAATGTGTTTAAATACATTTTTTTTGTCTGTTCCTCAGTATATTTGAAGAGCTTTCTAAGCTTCCCAGTATTATCCTGTGTAATTGTTTGTTTCATTTTTCATAGAGATAGTATACACACTTGCTTGCTGGTAGTCCATCGAGTCCGACGATGACGTCCCTCCTCGTTAACGGTGTGTTCTCTGATGACTGTAGAGTTCAATTCTTGATCCACAAGTTTTATTGCATGGTGGGCGTATGAAGTGTGAGTTAGTGGGGGCAGGCATGGTTGTGTGTCTCCTTAAGTCTTTTCTGTTGTTTTTTCACATTCCTCTCCCTTTCCAGCTGTGCTACACCTCTGTGGCAGATCTCCTGCCAGTTGGAACGGTTGATGGCAGCTTGCTCCAGTCTCCAGGGTAGATACAACACTTCTTCAGCGATGTTGCTATGTTTTTAGCTGGTCTTTGTATTGCTTCTTCTGAACACCTGCGGCCCAGATGAAGCGGTCTATACAGGACTTGACATGGCAGGCATTCTTGAGGCATCCTGGTAACCTGCGCAAGCCAGTGCAGTTGGTGTTCAGTGACCATGGCTTCTATGCTCTTGCAATTTGTCCTAGCAAGAATCTCGGCATGAGGAACAAGGTCACGCTGCGTGATCCCCATGATTCGCTACAGACACCTTATGTGGAGCCGCTCCAGCAACCTTAGGTGGCGGCTGTATGTGACCCAGGCTTCACAGCTGTATAGGAGAGTTGTGATGCAGACGGCTTTGTAAATGGCAATGTTGGTGTGCAGGTGGAGTTGTTTGTTTTGGAAGACCTTACGTTGGCGTTTGCCGAAGGCTACAGAGGCTTGTTTGAATCTATCATGAGTTTCGTGATCAGTGTTGCAGCCCTCAGAAAGGATGCTGCCCAGCTATTTGAAAGACGGATCAACTGAGAGTGGTTCGTGATCTATAGTGAAAACAGGCATAGTGGGTGGGGGGCTGGACCTCCACTGGCATAATACCTCAGTCTTGGTGGTGTTGACTGATAGACCCAGCCTGCTGTAGGTATTCACAACTATGGTAAGGATGGTTTGCAGGTCTTCTTGTGTGTGAGCTACAAGAGCGCAGTCATCCGCGTACTGCAGCACAAGGACCTGGACTGCAGACAACTTGGTGGTTGTCTAGAACCTTCGGCTGTTGAAGAAGTTTTCATCTAGCCTAAAGTATAATACAATCCCATATGTGTGTGTGTGTGTGTGTGTGTGTGTGTGTGTGTGTGTGTGTGTGTGTGTGTGTGTGTCTATATATATAGATAGATAGATAGATAGATAGATAGATAGATAGATGTAGGAAAAAAACTTTTAATACATAGCAGTACAAGCTTGTTTCATGCATCACACACTCATCAGCTGCTAATGTGATTCAACATGAGACATGTTTATCATCCAGCGAAGCCATCTTTAATGAAGCAGCCCCCCCCCCCCCATATCAAGAAGCCTTATAAAAATGTGGATATAATGTCAGGATTAAGTACAATCCACCATCAATTAGCGACAGCCAGCAACAAAAAAACAAAACAAAAAAACAAAAAAAATGCAGCAGAAGGTGGAACATCACCTGGTATAATGCCCCCTACAGCGACGCCGTGGCCTCTAATATCGGAGAACTATTTTTCAAACTTTTGGATGGGTGCTTTACCCCAGACCGTCAATTCAAAATGAGCTACAGCTGCATGCCAAATGTTCAGCAGGTTATTTCATCCCACAACATAAGCATTATGACCAAAGCACAGACCCCCTCAATGCAGCGAAACACCACCAACTGCAAATGCCGTGCTAAGGCGTCGTGTCCTCATGAAGGAAAATGCCAGACAAAGGGACTCATCTACCAGGCATCAGTGACAAGAGAAGACAACTGCAATGTGGACACTTACATTGGGCTAACAGAGGGCCCTTTTAAAATTAGGTTTAACGCCCATATGAGTAGCTTCAGAAATGAGCATGCAAAAAATGCAACGGCTTTAAGCCACCACATTTGGTCATTGGTAGACAAGAATATCAGTTACTCTATTTCATGGAAAATCCTTACAAAGAGCAATGCATGTAACCTGTGCTTGGCAGAAAAGTATTTTATTATTTGCAGACCTGATATGTCCACCTTGAATAGTAGAAATGAATTGTCCATCAGCTGTAGACACCGAAAAAAATATCTCCTTTGTAACTACAAGTAAAATGTCTTTATTATCCCCCCCCATTAGATGATACACGTGACATTTATTGGATGTTGTGTTTTTATATCTTAACTGCCTGCCCTTCCAACTGTGCCCCAACACCACCCCACTATATGATATTCATAAATTACCCCATTTGATGTTACCTTGCTATATTCTAGATGTAGGCTATTTCAACAGTGCCCTGGTCCTTTAAATGTTTTTTCAAAACAAGCCCCAGCCCCTTACCCCATTGGTTGTAATGTCTTCTACCCCACCATTGGTTGCTGTGCATCCTAACTATCTACCCCATTGGTTGCAATAGTTCAAATGTTTTCTCCTCTGATTGGTTGCTGTCCACCGAAATTAGGAGCGTGACGTGGGGCAACGTATACTGTGTGTTTTCTTTGTTGAATCACATTAGCAGCTGATGAGTGCGCGACGCACGAAACAAGCTTGTACTGCTATGTATTACAAGTTTGTTCCTACATCTACACTGATATTCCGCTCCTCATTTGTTGAGCACTTTTATCAACACCATTGATGGTTTCCAGAAAAAAACCCTTGCTATATATATATATATATATATATATATATATATATATATATATATATATGTATCCCCAGGCGCTGCACGGCAGCTGCCCACTACACAGCTAGGACGGGTTAAATGCAGAGAAGAATTTCCCCGTGGGGATCAATAAGTAGTAGTAGTAAAATTAAAAAAAAATCTATCTATCTCTCTCTCTCTCTCTAGCTATCTAATTATCTATCTATCTATCTAACAGTGTGTCATTTTTACACACTTGTTTGTTCGGTTGTCGGTACAGAAAGTTCAGCCTGTAGGAGGAAACAACATGAAACCCTCAAGGCTTCTGTTTTGTCTTCTCCCTCCCTCACATGTTTCCTAAAGTCAAGCAGTTTCCCCGCAACAGTCCCTCTATTGGTCATCAGCACATCCCTCCCTCTCACTCTCTCCTCTTTTAATGCTCTTTACAGTTGAGTCTCTCTGTTCTCAGTCGACACAAGGAGAGGAGGGAGTAAGCGGAGGAGGGGCACAGAACACAGCCAGGCAGCGCTTGGTAGGAGGCAGCAAACAAGGCTGGGTATACTTACTGCATCTTAACAAGCACAGAGTACATTAAGCTATAGGAGCTGATGCCACTGTTTATGTTTTCTTTTTACTTACACAATTCTGTCAAAATGAGGCGTCGACACGACCCATGCGAGGGAGCCGTGCATGCTGATAAGTACATAGTGAAGACGTTCTGCATATCAGAGGAGGGGGAAACAGTTAAGGCTGCTCTAATCACCCAAACGCGGCGTACACAAAGGTAATAGAGGACCCAGCCCAGGGACAAAATAAGCCACGAAAACATAAGAACAATAGTAGCAAGAGAGAGAAAAGAAAAAGATGGAGGAGGAGTGGAAAACGACTGAGAGGAGAAAGAAGGAGAGGCGAAGAGAATCCAGGGTATAAGATTAAAAAAAGAGAAGAGATGAATAGATAAAGAGTTCAGGAATGTTTTGTGCCTCCGTCTTCCTCCTTAAGTTGCCATTCCTTGCCGTGGTTTGAGTGCTATCTACTTGCATAGCACGGCTGCAGGCCTTGCATATTTACATATTTATATTTGCTCTATTTACATAATTAGCATAATAAAACACCCTTCCCCGCCAGTGTTGTGTCTTATGTGAACCTGTTATGGACCCTTAGTCTCTGAAATGGAATTAAATACATAGCCACATTTATCACACACACACACACACACACACACACACACACACACACACACACACACACACACACACACTGTGTGTAGGAGAGACTCATTGTGTGCCCTTACTGTGAGCTTTGTGCACCATAAGGACTTTTCGATCTGATCGGCCCCATCTGCTATCAAGACAGGTAGTGTCTATGCCTTCGGGAGAACTTCCCCCCCGCCCCGAACCCCCTCCCCTCTCTCTCAATATCTCTCTCCATTAATCTACCCCCACACCACATACACACTAACAAGCAGTGCTGCAACATGCTTGTTAGTGAAACTGACAGACTGACTGGCATCAGTCATCCAGCTGTAACACATGATGAGGAGTAGGAAGAAGGTCATTGTTCTCTGCCCTGTCTTTTCCACTCCTGGAGGGCCCCTCCTGTCTTTTCTTCTTAAATTATCCATCTCTGTCAACACTTAAATATTTAATATTAAGCTAACTATGTACTTTAAGATAAGATTTGGCTCACAGTGTAGTCTCTGTTTGGACCTCTCTAAAGCCCCGCAGAGTAAAACTGTGTTGTTGTTGTTTTTTTGTTTTGGTTTTTTTTTGTGCATATTTCTGAATCAAAAACAAAATGACTTATTTCAGCATCCATCCATCCATCCAGCCATTATCCAAACCGCTTATCCTGCTCTCAGGGTTACAGGGATGCTGGAGCCTATCCCAGCAGTCATTGGGTGGCAGGCGGGGAGACACCCTGGACAGACCGCTAGGCCATCACAGGGCCAAGATATAACAGCCTGACCAAGCCAGAGGTAACACGGGGATTTGAACCAGCAAACCCTCAGTTGGTAGGCAACAGAACAGACTGCTATGCTACCCGGATGCCCATTTCAGCAAGTACAGTGAATTTAGAATTACATAGGTACAAAGACATGAAAAATAACATACCAGATAGATAGACAGACAGACAGATAGAGATAGATAGCTCAATAGTTTAAATGAACTATAATGCAGATTTTTTTCATAAGAAATATAATCAGAAATATAAGAAAATAAGAAAATATAAGAAAGACAATAAGAAACATAAGAAATACGTATATACCTTCCTTTGGAGGTTTTCTTGGCACGGCTAACTGTGAGGAGACCCCGGGATAGACCCAGAACTCGCTGGAGGGACTACATGTCCAATCTGGCCTGGGAACGCCTTGGGATCACCCAGGAGGAGCTGGAGGGCGTTGCTGGGGAGAGGGACGTCTGGAGTGCCCTACTTAGCTTGCTGCCACCGCGACCCGACCCCGGAGAAGTGGCTGAAGATGAGATGAGATGAGATGAGAGACATACTTGAAAACCCGGAAACAAGCATTAATTGGTTCAAGCAAAGGCACAGACACAAGCCACTTATAAATAGCTCTGCATGACTTCATCCAGTCATCACAGGGATCTGTTATTTGTGCACGTGTTAATATGAGACATTACATCTGAAGTGTCAGTCCTGTTCAACAGCTCACAGGAGCACAGAGGTTTTCTGGTTAGATCATATCGTCCGTGTGGTTCTGTCTTATCTCTCTCAACGCTTAGCGGCCATTCTCCTACTACTGAATGCAAAAACTCGTTTTAAGATGTTTATGTGTTGTGAAGTTTACCTCCTGCATACGATGGCCTTGGATCAACTTAAATATTTGTTGCTCGTTGGTGCCGCTTGGTTACAATGTAACTTTTGTTTTTAAACAAAGCCGACTCAATTACTCGTATGGTTGCATCTCAAATTTTGGAGATAAATAAATTAGTTGCTACTAATTCTATCCACCTATTATCCTAACCACTTATCCTGCTCAGAGTTGCAGAGATGCTGGCGCCTATCCCAGCAGTCATTGGGCAGCAGGCGGGGAGACACCCTGGACAGACCGCCAGGCCATCACACAGGTCCCCCCCCACCCCACACCCCCCACACACACACACCTAGGGACAATTTAGTACAGCCAATTCACCTGACCTATATGTCTTTGGACTGTGGGAGGAAACCCACACAGACACGGGGATAACATGCAAACTCCACACAGAGGATGACCTGGGACGATGACCCCCCCCCAAGGTTGGACTACCCCGGGGGCTCGAACCCAGGACCTTTTTGCTGTGAGGCAACAGTACCAACCACTGCACCACCGTGCCGCCGATATATAATAATTATAATATATTGACATATAACAATATATCATATTAATAATATAATTAACATAATTTATATATAATAATTTTATTTTAAAAAAAAAAGTTGGTTAACTGAGAATGAAAATGACAAGGCACCCCTTTAGGAAGAAAAAAATGATTTCTACCACGCTTCTTCATGCCTGAACTGCACTGAAAAGAAATGAGAAAAGAGCCCGAGGCAAAGTAAAGGGCAGGGAGACAAATATTCATAATAGATAACAGATTAGAATTCAGAAAGTCAAGGTATTCCTTTAACCATTCAACAAGTGTCTCTAACTCTGCTTTTTCAACCCCCCCCCCCGTCTTTCTCTATCCCCTCATCCCTCCATCTTCACCAAGGACATCGTTCCTGCAGCCGTTACCATGGAGACAAGCCCAGAAGGGCTGTGGGAGAAACATGTGAGGGACTATAGCTGGCCGTGTGTGTGTTTGTGCGCGTGCGTCACTATTTGTGCACATGAATGTTCATGCGTGTGTAAATCTGTGCTCGTGTTTGTATTTGTCTTTCACCCTTTTATTACTAAGGACGACTTCCTGAATCTTTAAAAGTGAATTGCATGTGTGCCAGCAGATTGTCAAGTGGTTGCCCCCCCCCCCCCCCGATCATCAAGTGTGCGGATGTGGAATCGAATTCCACTAGAGGATGTGTCGCTCTCTTGCTCTCTAACTGCCCAAGTTGATGACAATATTAAGCTGAGTTGACTGCCCACCAACTTTTTTTTATAAATTGTTTGGTTGCTTCCTCACCGGTAACTCTGATGTATCCATACAGACAGCAGAGGTGGGGAGTGCGAGGTGGGGCTGGAGACAGACCAGAGGCTGTGGATGCTGGGGTTCATCCTCTCTGCTGTGGTGTTAAAACTGTTGGAATCAGGAACAATTTATTTGTCATTTCATCTCATGTGCTACGTACACAAAAGAAACAAAATTGCGTCTCTCCCAGCCCACAGCAGTGCAACACAAAAGACAAAAACACACATCCAAAACGTCCAAAAACAACACCACCAAAAACATACAAAAACAGAGAGAACAAAGCAATAAAAAAAAAGAACACACAAACAGTTAACAATACAGTCCACCCAGTACAACACAGTCCAAAAACTGCACCATCCAGAGAGCGAACGCCAGCCAGGATGACTGTCGGAACCGCCGGTCTGCATGGGCTAGCAGTTAGCTTAGCCTGCCCTGCTTCCGCGTCCTGCCAAACCACCCTCGGTGTTTCTTCTTCGGGCACAGCTCCAGGCAGGGCCATGATCCTTGGGCCCATTGGACACAGCAGACCAGGCTCCCCCAGCTGATCCAATACCAGCTCTCCAAGCCAGACACCTTCGACACACTTCCTTCGCACTCCACATGACGACACAAATATAGACACAGACAAAAGCACCGCACAGTCGACGCGAGGCGAGGTCGCCGCCAGACTGCCTCGGTGTTTCCTCTCGGGCAGGGCCGTGGGCTAGCAGTTAGCTTAGCCTGCCCCGCTTCCACGTCCTGTCAAACCGCCCTCGGTGTTTCCTCTTCGGGCACAGCTCCAGGCAGGGCCGTGGTCCCTGGGCCCACAGGACACAGCAGACCAGGCTCTCTCAGCTGATCCAGCGCCAGCTCTCCCAGCCAAGTGAAATCGACGATCAAAATAAAAACTTCACTCAATGACACAAACTTAAGACACTGATGTAAATGTGGACAAAAACGCTGTATAATTGATACTGGGTGAGGCCGCTGTAAATGAGAGTCCGCACCATCATATTCCCATGTTTCACATGGCTGTATTTTATGGAAATAAAACACACTAATACGCCGCTTCAAAAAGAATAACTCTGTTCAGAACAGTGGAAAATATTGTTTTCCAAGTGTTATATCCTAATTTTGTCAAAGGCCCAAATGCAATTGACCGCCGTGCTTGACGTACTCATCTACACAGTAACAGATTAACATCACAGAGCACTAAGATGTGCAACACTGTCTTGATTTATCTATCTTCAGATGACGCGAGCCGTGTGTGTGTTTGCAGGGGTGTACTATGTGGGTGTTGAAAGCAGTGGTTCACCCCATTTAGTAAATGAGAAGAGGAAATATCATATTGCCCCACCACTCTTACTGTTAAATGACGGCACTGTCTCCGTCTCACCACTCTTGTCTGGAAAAGCTTGGCGGTTGAATATCAAAGACGTCTTTTCTTCTTCAAGTAAATGGTGGTTTGCTGCACTGATACATGTTTTATGTGAGAGCTTGTGAGCCGCATACGATTATTTTGAGCAGCATATCAAATGAGGCCTGTTCCTGTGATGGATTTATGAAACTGTCTGCAGTGCACCACCTATTAATTTGCATTATATCTTTTATGATTTGATTTAAAGCTATGACCTGGCAGCAAGTAATCTAGAGCTCACTTTCAGCAGCACCTGAGTCAAAAGGGAGACAGAGTGAAATGGTGTTTTTTGTTATGAAACTCACATTTCCAGCTCATTGCTTCCTCGCTATTATCATAGAGAATGTTAGTGCAAAAACAACACATTCTCTCCCTCTCTCGCACTCTTTCTTCCTCTCTCTGCGTCTCTCTCCCCCTCCCCCATCCCTCCCTCTGTCTATCGCTCGCTCTCTCTCCCCCCCTCCCGTCTCTCTCTGTCTCTCCATCGCTCTCTCTCCCCCTCTCCCCGTCTCTCTCTGTCTCTCTCTCTCCCCGTCTCTCTTTCTCTCTATCGCTCTCTCCCCTCTCCCTGTCTCTCTCACTCTTCCTCTGTCTCTCTATCGCTCTCTCACTCTTCCTCTGTCTCTCTATCGCTCTCTCACTCTTCCTCTGTCTCTCTATCGCTCTCTCACTCTTCCTCTGTCTCTCTATCGCTCTCTCTCTCCCCTCTCCCTGTCTCTCTCTCTCCCCCTTTCCCCGTCTCTCTCTCTGTCTCTCCATCGCTCTCTCTCTCTTCCTCTCTCTCTCTCTGATGAATTGGATGACGGTGGAAAGCCAAGCGCTGTCTCTCTGTGTGAGATTATTTAATGGGGTGTTAGTCAAAAACCTCAAGCCACACACACACACACACACACACACACACAACACACTGTACAAACAAACACATAACAAATACGACAGTGAATAGATTACAGCCAACACAAAAACACATTTTAAAAAGCCAACAAAAATTTTACACGCGCATTTTAAACGTTTCCTTGGACGCAATACCAGCAAGTGCCTTGCAGCGTGAGACAATGGAGCAGATTACATAGGTCGGGGTGTTTTACTGTACTGTGTTTTCATATCTGAGCATTCACTGTGTAATCACCCTCTTTTATTGTTTTTGGTGGAGACTGGGACACGGACGCCTGTTTATTATGGCACACATAAAATCTGACAATGGGGTTTGGGTTACAGTGAATGCTAATTCACTGGCCACGCGCTTGTGAACACCCTCTCACCCAAAGGCGTCGGGGAGAGTATTATACGGGGGGGGGGGACAAAACCCTCTAGGGGGTCCGGGGGCATGCTCCCCTGGAAATTTTCTTAAAAAACTGTTTTAAACTGCCATTTTACAAGTTTTCAGCAAAGAAAAACATGTTTCATGGCCATATGACAAGGCCTCCCCCGCAAGATTTTTTTTTTTAAATTCGGGAAGCTAAATTAACCATTTTTAAGGTATTTGAGACAAAAACGTAAAGCCTAGACATCTGTACATCACTGAGGCAAATCATGGCAGTTGGTTAACACGTTATGAAGTTACCAAACTACCAAAACACAGTACTCGGGAATGAATGTACATGCTATATAAAACACAGTACTCTGAATTGAATGTAAATACTATATAAAACACAGTACTGTGAAATGAATGTACATGCTATATAAAACACAGTACTCTGATATGAATGTACATGCTATATATAACACAGTACTGTGAAATGAATGTACATGCTATATAAAACACAGTACTGTGAAATGAATGTACATGCTATATAAAACACAGTACTCTGATATGAATGTACATGCTATATATAACACAGTACTGTGAAATGAATGTACATACTATATAAAACACAGTACTGTGAAATGAATGCACATGCTATATAAAACACAGTACTCTGAAATGAATGTCCATGCTATATAAAACAGTACTGTGAAATTAATGTACATGCTATATAAAACAGTACTGTGAAATTAATGTACATGCTATATAAAACACAGTACTCTGAAATGAATGTACATGCTATATAAAACAGTACTGTGAAATGAATGTCCATGCTATATAAAACAGTACTGTGAAATTAATGTACATGCTATATAAAACACAGTACTCTGAAATGAATGTACATGCTATATAAAACACAGTACTCTGAAATGAATGTACATGCTATATAAAACAGTACTGTGAAATGAATGTACATGCTATATAAAATACAGTACTCTGAAATGAATGTACATGCTATATAAAACACAGTACTCTGAAATGAATGTACATGCTATATAAAACACAGTACTCTGAAATGAATGTACATGCTATATAAAACACAGTACTGTGACATGAATGTCCATGCTATATAAAACACAGTACTGTGAAATGAATGTACATGCTATATAAAACACAGTACTGTGACATGGATGTCCATGCTATATAAAACACAGTACTGTGAAATGAGTGTACATGCTATATAAAACTCAGTACTGTGAAATGAATGTACATGCTATATAAAACACAGTACTCTGAAATGAGTGTACATGCTATATAAAGCAGTACTGTGAAATGAATGTACATGCTATATAAAACACAGTACTGTGTAATGAATGTACATGCTATATAAAACATTGTATTCACAGTAAGGTTCATGTGACCCGGTCCTTATTAACGTCATAACCTGCTAGCTAAAGTTAGCCTTCCCGCTCATTGGCTAGCATTGACAGGAGTTGGCAAAAATACATTTACTTAATTAAATACACGTTTCAACCTCGGGTTTCATCATAACGACGTGTTTATCTTCTGAAAATGGGTAAGTACACTTTGTTTGTGAGGGAATTTACAAACCTGTGAGCGGTGACGATGAACAGAGTAATGACGACTCATCGTCGTCGCCTTGGAAAGGTTTTTCTTCTTCTTCTTTTGCATTAATGGCGAATTGCAACCACATGGAGCACTATCGCCATCTACTGTTACGTTAATCCTTGAAAAGTTGCGAGTGCCGCAGCGCGCCACCCTAGTCACGTGTCAGCGGGTCGCCGCCAGTACCAAAAAGATGGGAGGGGGGGTTGTGATTAACATACTTTTACATATTGTGGGATGGGAATGACATGAATGCTGGCACATACTGGGAGTATATGTCCAATATTATATATATTTATACATATAGTATCTAGTAGTTGGATGTTCTTGTTTATTGGGGGGGGGGACTTTTTCACCTCCCCCTACATTGAGGGGGACTTGTCCCCTCCGTTCCCCCGGTTCCGACGCCCTTGCTCTCACCTGAGATACCGTCCATACACGCTTCAGTCCAACAGCCATGGCGCCTAAACGTCTCACTGCTGTCCAAACCCTGAACAACTGTAAGTAGCACGGTTCCCCTCTCGTGTGTCCCCACACTTTCACTCTGCAGCTCATCGCTTTAATTGGCCTCCATGTTGACAATCTCACAGCTACAATCGTTGCTTTTCCTTTCATTCTAGAATGTGACGAGGACAGTGAGGACAGTAAGAGTGAGGGACAGAGAAATAAAGAGACTAATATATTAAAGATAATTACCCTCATTATACAAGGCCATATTCAAACAGACAGACCATAATTTTTATCACTGCAGCCTACATGCATTTGTGTGTGTGTGTGTGTGTGTGTGTGTGTGATATTTTTCTGTTTGTGGGTCTGTCTGTATGCTTCCTTCCTTATATGGCCTCAGCTCCAACCCTCTGGCATTGATGGAGCATCATCATTATCACCTGGGCTGATGGTAAAGTGGCTCCTTGGCCAGACCTTTTCTACAGGCATTGTTTGGTGTTAAGAGCAAGTGTGTGTGTGTGTGTGTGTGTGTGTGTGTGTGTGTGTGTGTGTATGTGTGTGTGTGTGTATGCAAGTGCATGCAGTTTGTTGCTGTAGTTTTAGTAATACCACGGCCACACCAACATGGCTTTACTGGCAGGTCCCTTATGCAAACAAATGGCCCTCACTGGCAGGTTCAGTGATGGGTAACAGTTGAATCTGGTTGCATCAGGCCATGGAGTGATGGGCTTAGCAGACTCAATTCAGGAGAGATGCTGTTTTACTTCATATTCACTACAAGAGCCACGACAAGCCAGAGTTACAAATTTAACTTCAGCAATAACGGATCATGATTGCACTTTACAGATTGATTTGCACTTAAATGCATATTTGAGGTTGCCTCGGCAACAATGTTGTCAACTTGATCATCTTCATCAAGGTCAGCTAATGGACACGGTCACGGCTTCTAAGTCTGTAGCCTGGCAACATCTTATTAACAGAAGAATGATGGCTGGGGTAATATGAGCAGCGAGGTGAAGAAAGATTGGAAAAATAAAGGTTCTTATGTTGCTTTCCATCCATTATCCAAACCGTTTATCCTGCTCTCAGGGTCACGGGGATGCTGGAGCCTATCCCAGCAGTCATTGGGCGGCAGGTGGGGAGACACCCTGGACAGGCTGCCAGGCCATCACAGGGCCAACACACACACACACACACACACACACACACACACACATTCACACCTAGGGACAGTTTAGTACATCCGATTCACCTGACCTGCATGTCTTTGGACTGGGAGGAAACCCACGCAGACACGGAGAGAACATGTCCAAGCTGATATTAACAATCATCCACATTCCCAATGAAAGTGCCATCAGTATTTCATTTCACTGATGCACAAGTATACTTTTCTATTCATTTCATTATGTCAATTCAAGTAAGAAAAAGTAACAAAAAAAAAAACCTTCTCCAGCCACTACCAACAATTCCACTATTTCGATTTTACTGGACTTCTACATTGCTGTGCTGCAGTACTAATTGAATGACCTGGGGGACAGACATTTTGAATCACTGCTATAGGGCATTTTTTGGGGCAACAGATGGATTATGGTAAAAAGAAAAGAAGTTGTGAAAGCAGGACCCATCGCAAACGGACGCCCGTTTCATCTCCAGCGACACACCATCACCCCTTATCGATGATACTTTTAATTTATATTTCAACTCTCCAATTATTGTTCACTTTTGAATGTCAGCAGTTTTACATTCCTGTGGCAATAACTCATTGCATGAGCGCATGGAAAAATAATAAAAAAAACTATTTCATAGAGCGCAAGTAGATTTCATTGAGACCATTTCTAGGCTATGGAAATGTGATCAACCCCAGAACCAAACCTAGCCATTATAAACCAATTCAAGGACCTATAATGGCTATCAAAAACTAGCTAACCTGGATGTTTTGGCATGTTAAATTTTACTGACGGTCAATCATAAGAGTGCCTTTTTGGGTTTATCACTATCGCCCCCTAGTTGTTTTTATGCTCACCTTGTTTAAAATTGTTAATCCCCTGTATAAACTAGAGGCAGCTGTAGAATATGGAGGAAAGAGACAGTGTAAAGATTTAGATACAGAGAACTTTACTGATCCCAAGAAGGGCAGATCATCTGCAGCTTAGCCAGTCCACACAGACGACTCAAAAACTCACAGGCAAGGTCAGAGGCAACAGACCAACATACATGTAGGTCAACACAAGGAAACGAGCAGCAGCTGATAAAACAAAAACATTTTGTTATAGTTCCTATAAATAACCCGAGTTTAAAGGAATGTAACAGCCATTTAAAATGACTACTGTCTGTCGGTGTTTAATAGCCTGATAGAGGAAGGAATGACGGGCTTAGTGTAGCAGTTTGTTCTCCCAAGGGGCGCATTACAGCGCCAGCCTGAGGGCATTACAGCGAATTCACTGGACAGAACATGGTCACACTGCCCGATAATTCCTTTTGCTTTCTAAGCCACCTGTTTCTCCCAGAGGCAACACAAGTCTCTTTGCTGGGCTCCAATTATCTTGGAACTGACTTTCACAATACCGT
This sequence comes from Lampris incognitus, assembly GCF_029633865.1. Taxonomy (NCBI): domain Eukaryota; kingdom Metazoa; phylum Chordata; class Actinopteri; order Lampriformes; family Lampridae; genus Lampris; species Lampris incognitus. Next base: position 65,881,810 of record NC_079216.1, read on the forward strand.
TTAGGCTTTTCTTGCCCTTCACAGACAACCCGTTAAACCAGCAAATAAATGAGAAATTAAAAGACTTCCATTGAGTGATTGATAAAAATTACATTAAAGGGTATCAGATACAAAAAGAATTATTGTCCATGCTTAACAACACTCTGTGTTTGCGTCGAATTTGAGTTGAGAGTCGAACATCGTTCCCAGATACTTACATGTGTCTACAATTTGAACGCCCTCACCACGTGTAATGCTGGCTTTTAGTTTGTTATTATTCTGCCTGAAATCATTAATTAATTCCTTAGTTTTTAATATGTTTAGGTCGAGGAAGTTATCACACTATTTGATGAAGGCAGGTAAGGCACAACCATGATCTGACTCTGAGCCCTGGAGAAGAGACAATAGGGCAGACTCATGAGAGAATTTCACAAGATAGCTGCCCTCTTGAGGAGTCCTGCAGCTGTCTGTATACATAATAAAAAGCAGGGGAGACAAGACACAACCCTGGGGTGAGCCCATATTTGAGCCCTTGGTTTTGGACATATGTCCATTCACCAAAACCTGGCGATTTTATTTGTTAGAAAATCTAAAAGCAACATCAAAAGCTGATCTGGTAATCTAAAATAAGCAAGTCGCTCAATCAAAACATGAGGCTGCATCTTGTTAAAAGCTGAAGGGAAATCAGGGAATAAAAGTCTCACATGAGATGTAGGTTTCTTGAGGTACTTATACGTGCCAAAGTGTTCTTTATTTACAATATTTACATTAAGTCAGTGTCCTTAGTCAGTAGTAGTAGTAAAGAATAAGTCAGTGTCCTTGCTGGAACGCTGCACGGACTGGTGCTCAGCATTGCTGGAGCCTTCTCTGTCAGGTTTTGGCTTCGTTTTCTCACTCTTGTTTGCTGTGTTCGTGCAGGTAGTTGTCAGGGTGTCAGTCTAGGACCCAGCCTCACTACAGAATATAAAGGACAGTTTAGCACACCTGAGGCTAAAGCATCTGCTCTCCTGTGACCCATGCCCCTCCCTCTCTCTTCTTGCAGCCGAGGCTAAACCACAACCCAATACCACATACGGTCACTGCCCAATTTGGGCCGGGGCCACATCCGGCTGACAACCAAAGCCCCCAAGCGAGAGAGAGGAATTGGCCATGACCCTCTGTGTCCCTGGCCTATGGATCACCTTGAATTTAAACAGCTGTAAGGCCAGATACCAATGGATGATTCATGCCTTGGCATCCTTCATGCAGTTAAGCAACTGGAGCAGGGCATGGTCCAAACGGAGGGGGAACGAGCACCCCAGGAAGTTGAAGCAGTGGGCACCAACGACCCATTTGATGGCCAGGAACTCTTTGTTGGTGATGCTGTATGTACCTCAGTGCTCTCTCAGCCAGTTTGCAGGTGATATACAGCACTGGATGATCGACTCCCCCTACCTCCTGGGACAAAATAGCTCAAAGCCTTCTGTCCAACACATTGGTCTGCAAGACAAAAGGCAGAGAGAAGTTATGAGCGTGCAGCAGCAGCTCCCCACAGAGGGCTTGTTTAACCCTCTTGAAAGCCACCTGAAACTGCTTCATCCACTGGACCGGATCTGAGGCAGCTGTTCGGGTGAGGTCGGTCAGGGGACTGGTCAGCGCCGCAAAGGCGGGGATGAACAGCCTGTAGTAGCCGGCCAGTCCTAAGAATAGCCTCACCTGTTTTTTCATATTATACACCTTGGGCTGGCTGCAATTGCTGCGGTCTTATCTATCTGGGGGTGCACCAGCCCCCTGCCTAAGTGGTACCCCAGATACCGTACCTCCCACTGCCCGACTGTGCACTTCTTCAGGTTGGCTGTGAGCCCCACCTGCCTCAAGGACTTGAGGACCACCGCCACCTGCCACATATGATGGTCCCAGCTGCTACTGCGGATGATCACATCATCCAAGTAGACGGCAGCATATGGAGTGTGTGGCTGCAGCAGGTCAGTCCATAAGGTACTGAAATATGGCTAGAGCTCTGAACAGCCCGAACGAACTGGTACAAACCGTCCGGTGTAGAAAAAGCCATTTTTTCCCTTAGACTTTGGAGACAAGGGAATCTGCCAGTAGCTCTTGGTTAAATCCAGTGTCGTAAACAAAGTGAGCAGAGCCGAGCTGGTCCAGGAGTTCGTTGACCTGCGGCACTGGATAGGCATCAAACTTAGATACATCATTCACCTTGCGATAGCCTACACAGAACCGTATAGGCCCATTGGACTTACACACAAGGACAATGGGCCTACACCAGTCACTGCTAGATTCCTCTATTACTCCCATTTCCAGCATGGCTTTGACTTCTGTCTGAACAGTTTTCTTTTTGTTTGCTTTTAATGTGCTCCTGCCCACACGACAGTGCAGATGCAGCTGCTCTTGTTCTCTGTTTTGTCCTTTAATTTTCCAAGTTTTCCTACTTTTTTGTTACTTTTTGCTACTTCTCCATGAGCAGTACTCAACACTAACAACTAGATAATTTGTAAAAATGACCACAGTTTTCATGGAGTTTTCAGATTTCATCCTTTTGTCTGTCCATGGCTCTGAGACTGAAAGACAATGAGTCCCGCTGTCCTTGGGAACTAGACTGGCTTTTCTTTGGGGAGATTGTTTCCTGTTCTAGTCGTGAAATGTGAGGAATTAATATGGATAAATTGACGTTTGAGGCACTGGAATACATTAACTAGACTGAGGCTTCAAAAGAACGTCTGACAGTAGTGACATTCACTTAGGGGTTACGACCCATTAGCAAATGAAATAATGAATAATGTCAATTGAATGTCAGGAAACAACTTGACAGAATCAAGTTGAAGATAGTTTTACAGTACAATAGGAGAGTCCTGAAATACCAGCAAACAGTGACCCTATTCAGGGAGGTAATAACATTCACTTATGGGTGACGACCCACTGACAAATGAAACAATGAATAATGTCAACTGAATGTCAGGAAACACTTGACAAGCTGACAAACAAGTTGAAGAAAGTTGTGACTACAATAGAAGAGACCTTAAATAACAGCAATCAGCGATCCTATTTTGTGAATGAGTACAATAGGAGAGACCTGAAATAACAGCAAAGAGTGATTCTATTTAGTGTATATTGTGACAGTACAATAGGAGAGACCTGAAATAACAGCAAATAGTGATCCTATTCAGCAAAAGCTGAAGAGGTTATGCTCTCAGAAGTTGGAAGCTTTGTTTTGCTTTGGGGGAAAAAATGCCTCCCGTCTCTTCTCCCTCCACTAAATGCATCAGCTATGCCACGCTCAGCCAGAAAATCACAGAACTTGAAAAATCTCTATGTTCTACCAAATACAACAGGATGAAAAACTTGTTGACCCTCTGATTGCTGCTTCCCAAGCTGATGTCCGAGAACCGGCTGACGATCAGAACCAGGGACATAAAGTGAGTTGCGGAGCGGCTTTTGGACATAATGAGCCCCACATCGATGACTGTGTGGACACTATTCCCTGGTCTGGCCCAAACCCGCTTGAGACCGACACCACAACAGATCTGGATATGTGCTATTGGCTAAACTGGGAAGCAAGACCAAAGACCTGTTCTAGCCCTGCACTGTCAATCCCTGAGCCCTGGACAGATATTGTCCAGAGTAAAAGAAGAGTCAAACACAACAAGCATAGTTCCACTACTGTCTCACTAGAGGTTCAGCTGTAAAACAGACATATTGTTTTGGACGAGCTGCCTGTCAGTGAGCACAATGGAAATACCACCGCTAGCATTAGCACTGCTAGCTCAGAAGCTAGCACGGAGTACCATGCAGCCACGGCCCATGATACAGTTAAACCCATGAGGAGCATCTCTCGGTGGCACCCAGGGTAAACAACTGATCAATAGCCGCTAAAGCCAATGTCACATCGTCAAAACAGACAGCATCACAGCAGAACATGCACCGGACATTTGAAAAAGAAGTTAGCCAAGACATCAAACCAAAGACTCTGCTGGTAGGTGACTATATAGTAAGAGATGTTAGAAGCAAAGTTTTGAAAAATATCGGTCTACCCAACGCTACAGTTAGCAAAATTGTCCAAACACTGCCACAAGTGTTATTCAACTAGCCGGGCACGGACACACTTATTGTGCACGTTGGAACAAATTACACTCGTCCTGGAATGACACATGGCTCAGAGATGTTAAAAAGGGACTAATACACCTAATGGACTTTAACAAGTCCCAGCTCAGATATCTGTGTCAGGGCCCCCCCCCCCCATTTTGGGGAAAAGAATTGAACGTTTCAGCCACATCAAACATAAAGACTTGAAGGACATTATACAACATCTGAAATCCTCCTCCATCTCTACTGACAGATACGTTTCATCACTCATCTAAGTGACCTCAACTGACTGCAGGTATTCCCACCCTTATAAACAATACAGATGCATAATGACCGAAACCAACAATCAGTTTAATATGCAAACTACCTTGACCATTAACTAACGTTAAAATGGCCATGTGTATTAGTCACATATTCACAGGGGATTGGGGAATAGCTGCAATCACAGCATTGTAAGACTGCGACAGATTCACCCCCCCCCCCTTTCTGGACACAGACGAAGTCACTTGGATTAGTGATGAAACGTTTCTCCCACTAAACTTTGTGTCCAGATGAACCGATTTGACTTTCTGGGACAATATGCCTCTCTTTTTACGAAATCTTCTTTATTTCCTGCAAGTCTATATGCAGTACACTAGTTAGTATTTTTTATGTTGTTCAAACAAGTAAAATCATCCACCTGTGGGCACCTCACCCATCTTAAACTGATGTTCCAGCAGTTGTATTTCTATTTTTGTCTTCTGCATCTGCAGCCCTATGTGGTCCATTTCTAAATTAGATTTGTCGATTGGTACACCTTTTACAGCTGTTTCACAGGGAGCTATGGGAACACAAAAAAATAGTGAATTTCACAGTGTCAGGACTACTTAGTTTCATTGTAGGTCATGGGACAATGCTGAACAACATCTTACTGAGGTGAGTTGTGCTGTGGAGGCAGATGGACCGTCTTCCTCATTGTAATTTCCAGCATTGCTCTGTCAGAGAAAAATAAGGTACAAGCTTTATTATGGTGCAACACTATCACCAGCTGTAAGATGTTATTTTGAAGGTGTAAACCTCAACAGGCCTCTCTGTATTGTTAATGGTACAGCCGCGACAAGCACACAACCGGAACTTGCCACTGCAGCAGCACAACGAGAAGTGAAAAGACAAAACCAAACACAGAGCTGATATGAAAACAGAAATGAGTAAACTGGCAGCTATGCTTAACATCACTGCATCCATGAGCCGGTTTGGGACCCCCGCAAGGACGTCTCCTCTCAAATGGTCCAAAGAATGTAATCCCAGCTCCCGTGAGCAGTCAGTCCTGTTCATTGTAAATGGTGTTCAAGTCTTGTTTGCAGTGGAGAGAGAGTTGTGTGGTGTCTAAAATGGATGGGTGGGCATCACTAAGCAAACACTGGCAAATGCACGAATGTACATATATCATTAATTTGAATAACTGACCTCTTATGGGAGACTGACAGGTGGATTGGTGCAGCATCAGCAGTAATGTGGATGTTGTACCGGACCGTTGTGGTAAAGAGGGAGCTGAGACAGAAGGCAAAGCTCTCAATTTACCAGTCAATCTTCGTTCCAACCCTCACCTATGGTCATGAGCTTTGGGTAATGACCGAAACGGTGAGATCGTGGATACAAGCGGCTGAAATGAGTTTCCTCTGTAGGGTGTTTGGGCTCAGCCTTAGAAATAGGGTGAGGAGCTTGGACATCCAGAGGGAGCTCGGGGTAGAGCTGCTGCTCCTTCACATGGAAAGGAGCCAGTTGAGGTGGTTCGGGCATCTGATTAGGATGCCTCCTGGGTGACCTCCTTTGGAGGTTTACCGGGCACGTCCAACTGGGAGGAGACCGCGGGGTAGACGCAGAACTCGCTGGAGGGACTACATGTCCAATCTGGCCTGGGAACACCTTGGGATCCCCCAGGAGGAGCTGGAGGGCGTTGCTGGGGAGAGGTACACCTGGAGTGCCCTACTTAGCTTGCTGCCACCGCGACCCCGGAGAAGCGGCTGAAGATGAAGGAATGAATGAACCTCTTATGTAGGCTCTTGTGTCCTGGGGGGTAGTTGGGTCAGATGAGCTTCCTCCAGAGATGCCTTCAGCAATAGGCTGCCCACTGTTTTGACCGAGGACCATCTCGACCGCCTCTGTGAGTGGTGGTGGTGGACCCCCACCTGTTTTTCGGGCCTCAGCCTTTTTTTCTATTAGTTATAAATGGAGATCAAATTTACCTGTTTGAACTCTATTTTTAATAAAATTTCTTGAGTTGCTGCCAAGTACATTTTGTGCCTGTTGGGTTGCACCTGCATGAATATTAAACACGTGCACACGCGCGCACACCCATCCACACACACACACACACACACACACACACACACACACACACACGTCATCTCATCAGCAGCAGCTTCTTCGGGGTCAGGTCGCGGTGGCAGCAAGCTAAGTAGGGCACTACAGACGTCCCTCTCCCCAGCAACGACCTCCAGCTACTGCTGGGGGATCCCAAGAGGGAGGACAATGAGGGAAGACATGCAGGTAGCTGGTGTGACAGAGGAAGATGCAGAGGACAGGAAGAGATGGAAACAGATGATCTGCTGTGGCGAACCCTAACGGGAGCAGCCGAAAACGGTAGTAGTAGTTTTTAAAAAGTGCTGTGTAAATAAATGTTATTGTTCTGATGATGGTGATGATGTAGATTTGTCTGAAAGCCTTCAGACCTCTGACCTGATATACTGCACTGAAAAAATAGTCTATTGTGGGTAAATAGTTTCACATTATTACAATGGCACGGATGCAGCAAATCCATGTTGCGCCACATAGAGACAAATAACCTGATAAGGAACCAACGGGGGACCTGATGCTTGGGGTGGACCAATTTCTGACGCAGCGTGTTTTGGGTTCTGAAAACAACTGGGACGCGGTGCTTGGAAAATACGGGTCCCTTGGCACAAACGGAGCAATATAGTGTTAAGTGCCAGGAGGACTGCCGTGACCTGTACATCAGGGAAACTAAACAGACGCTGGTCAAGAGGGTGGCACAACACAGGGGAGCTAACACGTCAGGCCAGGACTCCGCAGTCTACATCATCTACACAGTCTACACCATCTACAGGCCAGTGGCCACTCTTTCAACGTTGAGGATGTGCACATCCTTGATAGGAAGGAATGCTGGTTTGAACAGGGAGTCAAAGAGGCCATCTACAGGGCATCTGGGTAGTGTAGCGGTCTATTCCATTACCTACCAACATGGGGATCGCAGGTTCGAGTCCCCGTGTTACCTCCGGCTTGGTCAGGCATCCCTAAAGACACAATTGGCCGTGTCTGCAGGTGGGAAGCTAGATGTGGGTGTGTGTCCTGGTCGCTGCACTAGCGCCTCCTCTGGTCGGTTGGGGTGCCTGTTTGGGGGGAGGGGGAACTGGGGAGAATAGTGTGATCTTCCCACGCACTACCTCCCCCTGGCGAAACTCCTCATTGTCAGGTGAAGAGAAGCGGCTGACAACTCCACATGTAGCGGTTGAGGCATGTGGTAGTCTGCAGCCCTCCCCGGATCGGCAGAGGGGGTGGAGCAACATCCGCGACAGCTCGGAAGAGTGGGGTAATTGGCCGGGTACAATTGGGGAGAAAAAGGGGGGAAAATCAAAAAAAAAAAAAAAAGAGGCCATGTATGTTAAAAGGAACGACCATCCCTGAACTGGGGGGGGGGGGGGGTAATTTTACAATGCTGTGATTGCGACTATTCCCAAATCCTCTGTGAATAGTACACATGACCATTGAAACTGTAGTTAATGGTCACACCCATATTTGCATATGAAGCTGGTCGTTGGTTTGGATCATTGTGCCACTGTATTGTTTATAAGTGGGATACCTGCAGTCAGTTGAGACTGAAGAGGTCACTTAGATGATGATGAAACCTATCTATCGATAAACGTTGTATGCAGATGAACTGATTCAACCTTCTTTGATTATATGGGGTTTTGCCCTCAGGTCTTGGACGTACTGTACCTTGTTTTTACTGATGCTTGAACCACTCTCCTAGCTGGCTTTAACCAGGTCCATCACAGCTCTCAGCGTTGTACCAAACATTATCTGAAAGGGGGAAATACCCCACAGAGGCCTTGGGCACCTCCCGCACTGCAAATAACAGAGCATCCAACCATGTATCTCAATTGTGGCTATCCTCATGCATGAACTTATAAATCATGGTTTTGAGTGCTCTGTTAAATCCCTCCATGAGCCCATCTGTTTTGGGGTGATATATACATTTGTGCGTATTGATTTTATACCCAATAACTCACATAGTTCACATAACGAAGCATGGGCCCTGGTCTCTTTCGGCATTCCAACGCAGGAGACTACATGAAGCAGTACCCATGAAATGCATTTAGCTGAGATATTGTGTAATGGCATTGCATCGAGATAGCGCTTTGTCCAATCGTTGTCTAATCCACTATGACTAACACAAAGTGATATCGCTGTGCGCTCCGATCTAGTGGCCCGACCAGGTCCATGCCAATATGTTCTCAAATGGAACCTCGATAAATAGAAATGGGCACAATGGCACTTTTGGGCTGACTGGCAGGTTTACCAATTGACATTCCCAGCAAGACCCACATCATCACCACACGTCATTGTAAATATCCAGCCAGAAAATCAAGCCATTATTCAGTGGAGTGTTTTCTCGTAACCAAGGTGACCTGCCATGGGGTTGTGATGGGCTGCCTGGAAAATGAGTTTCTGGCAGCCTTTTGGTACCAACAATTGAGTGGTTTCTTACCCGGTTTGAGTGTCACAACTCACTCGATATAACCGGTCTCTAATCAATGTAAAGTATGGGGAATGAGTGTGGGGTTCGGGTGCACCTGTTGACCATCAATGGTCATCACACGGTCAAAGGCAAACTGCAGTATCATCCCGAGTCTGCTCGATGGGGAAGTCCTCCACTGAGCGGGCCACCGAAGCCACGGTCAACTCCCCCTTGCCTGACTCAGATGAGCTCTTGTCACCACTTACTACAGCACACCACTCACACCACCTTGGCTGTCGTGCTCGTGGCTCCGCTGTCTTGCTAACCACTTTATCAAACCCCGGCCAATCTGAGCCTATATAAAAAAGGGCCGCAACAGGCAGGAACCTACTTTGGCCTGGGCTTCATGCTTTTACCCCTGATATCTTATTTTGATGGCTACCACCAGATACTTGTGAATACCCCCATGCACACCGAATTTATACCCACGATACCATTGCCCCAGTCTGAACCAGGCTTTGGTGGATCAGCTTCTGGGTGCAGCCTGTGTCCACTAAAACCTGATATATACTCCCTTGCATACATACCAGTATGCCGTACCTCCCATCTGAGACCAGGCAATGGGGCTGATGGGCTAAGAACCCGGATCACCTGGCCCACCTCCATCATCAGCGGACACTGCTTCCGCCAGCTTCCCAGACCGCCAGCACTCCTGGCCCGTTATTCGATGAGCCCCCTGTGGGTTGGGGAGGGCAGAGGCCGAAGCTGGGACCTGCGGATTAGGGAAGACAGAGGGTGTGTGTGTGTGTGTGTGTGTGTGTGTGTGTGTGTGTGTGGTTGCAAGTGTTGGTGTGGATGCGGGGGTGTGTAATCTTCTTCTCGGGGCCAAGATGGGGCAACCTGTGGGCTCGCCACGTTGTTTACGGGCAGGAAGGGTGAGGTGGTCCTTCACCAGGGTGATGGCCCTGGCCAGGTCCTTAGGATGGTGGCACTGGAGCAAGTCGGCCATCGCAGAGGGCAGACAGGCGATGACTTGCCCCAGTGCCACTTGGTGGATGACGTCATTGATGTCCTGTGGGCCTGGTCATAGCCACCATCTCACCACATCGAGGAGCTGCTGTGCCAGGATGAAGGGGCGGCTGATGTCCTCCAAGATGAACGTCCTGAATCGGCACTGATGTCCATCTGGCACGAGCCCCATCCGGTCCAGGACAGCTCACCTGATAGCTCGGTATTCCCCCTTGGAGGAGGCTGGTAGGCTGTGTGTGGCAGCTTGAGCTTCACCAGTGAGCAGGGGGAACACGCACGTGGCCCATTCCTCCTCCAGCCACCTGCGTGCCGACGCCATGCTTTCAAAGATGTTCAAGAATGCCTCGGGATCATCAGTGGATGTGATCTTGGTAAGGGTGATCTAGGGCCGATGAGGCAATGAAACAGCCAGATCAGGAGAGCCCATTCTTCTGCTTGCTGTGCAGCCAGCTCCTGCAAGGCTTGCACCTGCTGGCTCTGCATATGAGCTTGGCGTTCCTGGAGGGCGGCAATACAGTACAGGGCTTACCCAGCAGATATTCGTGATGCTCCATCTCACAACTGTATGGGCCACCGGACATGGTTTAGCGAACACAGAGCATTTCTTTATTTACAGTAAGACAGTGTCCTTGCTTGCACACTGCACAAGCCGGTGCTCAGCATTGCTGGAGCCTTCTCTGTCGGCTCTCTTGTTTGCTGTGTTCGCGCAGGTAGTTGTAAGTGTGTCAATCCAGGACCCAGCCTCACTGCAGAATATAAAGGGCAGTTTGTTTGGTACACATCCAATGCGAGGGTCTAAGGCAGCGGTCGGGAACCTATGGCTCGCGAGCCATATATGGCTCTTCCGGTGACGGCATATGGCTCCCAGACAATTTTGAGTTGAAAATTATGTTTTTTTCAAAAAAATCAGTTTGGAACTGATTTTAAAATACTTGTGATATTTCTTAATAATACTGTGTCATTTTAAAGTAAACAGAAATTAGTTTTGAAGATAAATTTCACGGGTCACGGGTCACCCGTGGGTCGGGTCGGGAACCAATGGCTCGCGAGCATGTCCGGGTCATTGTAAAGGTGAAGAAATCAATTTTATCAGATAGCCAACTAGTTTATCCGCTTCAACCCTTGTAACGGAAAAGATGGCGAAAAGAAAAAAAGACGATGATTACCGTGCATTCCAGGCTGCGTGGACAGAGGAATTTGCATTTGTGGAGAGAGCAGGATCTGCGGTATGTCTAATATGCAATGATAAAATTGCATCGATGAAACGGTCAAATATAAAGCGGCACTTCGATACGCACCATGCTTCATTTGCATCGAAATATCCAGCGGAGGACAGCAGGAAAAGGGCATGCGAGGAGCTACAGCGGAGAGTGCAGACGAGTCAGCAGCAACTACGTGTGTGGACCAAGCAAGGTGACGGGAATTCCGCTAGCTTTGCGGGGGCTTTGGCAATAGTAAGGAATGGAAAGTCATTCACAGATGGCGAGTATGCCAAAACATTCATGCTTGATGTGGCCAATGAACTGTTTGATGACTTCCCAAATAAAGACAAGATAATCAAACGAATAAAAGACATGCCCCTGTCAGCAAGAACTGTGCACGATCGTAGCATCATGATGGCAAATCAAGTCGAGGAAACACAAATTAAGGACATAAACGCCGGGACATACTTTTCTCTCGCGTTAGATGAGTCAACAGACGTTAGCCATCTATCTCAGTGCAGTATCATTGCCAGGTATGCTGCAGGTGACACACTGCGTGAGGAAAGCTTGGCTGTTTTGCCAATGAAAGGGACAACAAGAGGACAGGATTTATTCACGTCTTTCATGGAGTTTGCTAAAGAAAAAAAACTACCGATGGATAAACTTATTTCTGTCTGTACTGATGGTGCACCCTGTATGTTGGGGAAGAACAAAGGATTTGTAGCGCTTCTCCGTGAACATGAAAAGAGAGCCATCCTAAGTTTTCATTGCATCCTGCACCAGGAGGCGCTTTGCGCTCAGACGTGTGGCCAGGAGCTTGGCGAGGTGATGTCTCTGGTCATTCGAGTGGTCAACTTTATTGTTGCCCGAGCTTTAAATGATCGCCAGTTTAAAGCTCTGTTAGAAGAAGTTGGGAATCATTATCCCGGTCTGCTTTTACACAGCAACGTGCGTTGGTTGTCAAGGGGGAAGGTGCTCAGCCGTTTTGCAGCTTGCCTGAGTGAAATCCGGACTTTTCTTGAAATGAAAGGCGTCAAGCATCCTGAGCTAGACAACACTGACTGGCTCCTGCAGTTTCACTATCTCATGGACATAACTGGCCATCTGAACCAGCTCAATGTGAAAATGCAAGGTATTGGAAATACAATCTCATCCCTTCAACAAGCAGTGTTTGCATTTGAAAGCAAGCTGGAAGTCTTTCTCAGGGACATTGAAACAGGTCGTCTTCTGCACTTTGAAAGACTGTAACAATTTAGAGATGCATGCTTAGCAAGTGACTCCACTCAACATCTGGATCTCCAGCAGCTAGCTGGCTTTACGTTCAATCTCCTGCAGTCATTCAAAGCACGTTTTGGAGAATTTCGTGCGCGCACTGGTCTTTTCAAGTTCATCACTCATCCACATGAGTGTGCAGTGGACAAAATCGACCTGACATGCATCCCCGGGGTCTCTATCGGAGACTTTGAGCTGGAAGTTGCTGACCTGAAGGCATCAGACATGTGGATGAGTAAGTTCAAGTCACTTAATGGAGAGTTGGAAAGTCTTGCGCGACAGCGAGCAGAGCTGGCGAGGGAACACAAGTGGACAGAAATTAAAAATCTTCAACCTGAAGACCAGCTGATTCTTAAAACTTGGAACGAGCTTCCTGTGACATACCACACAATGCAGCGTGTGAGTATTGCCGTATTGACCATGTTTGGCTCTACATATGCATGTGAACAGTCTTTCTCGCATATGAGGAACATTAAGACCAACCTACGCTCACGTTTAACTGATGGAAGCCTCAACGCCTGCATGAAGCTCAACCTCACCACGTATGAACCAGACTACAAGGCCATCAGCAAAACCATGCAGCACCAGAAGTCACATTAAAAGTAAGACATATTTAATTTATTATACGTTAAAAATACTATATGGCTCTCAATGAAATATATTTAGAAATATTTGGCTTTTATGGCTCTCCCAGTCAAAAAGGTTCCCGACCCCTGGTCTAAGGGCAGGACGTTGTATTGCCGTAAAGCCTACTGAGGCAAATTTGTAATTTGTGATATTGGGCTATACAAATAAAATTTACTTGACTTGAGTCTACTGAGGCTGATCACAATCAGCCTCGCTAACGCATCTGCTCTCCCGCATCCCCTCTGTCTCTGCTTGCAGCTGATGCTAAACCACTCCCCGCTACCACATCCACACTGTCGAGAATAAAGAATTTTGCATCCTCCACACCTTTAACAGCTTGATAAGCAAACTGCAAGGGGTCTAATTTGCCATCAATGAGGGAGACAACCATATCTTTTAAATGCATTCATTTTCCAAGCCGCTTATACTAATTAGGGCCGCGGTGTGCCGGAGTCTATCCCAGTGCTCACTGGGTGGCAGGCGGGTAAACACCCTGGACAGGTCGCTAGTTCATGCACACATTCACACCTAGGGGCAATTTAGTATCTCCAATTCACCTGACTTACATGTCTCTGGACTATGGGAGGAAACCGGAGAAACTCATGGAGACATGGAGAGAACACGCAAATGCCACACAGACAAACCCAGAACCTTCTTGCTGTGAGATGAACACAAGCAACCTTCTTGTTGTGAGGCGACAGCGCTAGCCACTGCGCTACAGTGCCGTTCATATCTTTTAAAATCTTCTCAATTTTTTTTTTTTTACAAGGTATGTAAGCGCAAAAGGTCTAAACTAATTTAGTTCCTTGGGATTTTTTGATTTAAGGATGGGTATTACAGTGGATGTTTTCCAGATTATCTGGCCAATTTTAGTACACATCTGGACGAGTTTAGTGAAGACCTTGCTCAGCTGGTAAGCACAGTAGTGCAAAGTGCCCCCAAAAATGGCATTAGGACCAGCAGCCTTTATGTTCATGCTGTGACACATTCCTGAGATAGCACAATATCATTCTGAGGTACAAGAGACCCTGTAAGCATGAAAACATTTTCAGAGTACTTGGACCTTTCGAAGCGACAAAAAAATTAGTTGAAAGTGTTCGGCAAATCAAAATCATCCACCCCATTACCACTGATGGATTGTTAAGTCTCATTTGCACATTGATTAATGGAGACCATTGTTTTAATCCCTTGCCAAGCTGCTCTAAAATCACCACCGTTATATTACATTTCCATCTTTTCCCTATGCTTCATTTTTGCCTTCCTTATTTCATTACGCACTTCTCTAGAGACAACTTTTTTCTCCAGAGGATTGCCAGTATAATAGGTCCGCTTCTTTTTGTTAATAACTTATGTAAGCTCTTTCGTTACTCAAGGCTTGTTATTTGGATTAGTAACAACCTTTTTAGTTGGGATGACTGAGTCAACACAGAATGTGATGTAGTATGTCGAGACAGTGTCAGACAGTTCATTAATGTCATTACAAGCATCATAAAACATTGCCAATCTGTACAGTCAACAAAACAAAAAAAAAATGCTTGAAGAGAGGAGATGCTGGCTCTGACCAACTTTTCAGTGCTCTCTCCAGACACTCGAGGTGCCTGAAGGAGGATTTGTACATAGGCATAAAATACACACTATTGTGATAGGATGCACTGAAGGAAGGCATGGACAAAGATTTTTAAGCACCACCCACTGAACCAAAGGTCAATCATAGAGTTCTTTTTGTGTAGTCGCACAAGTCACATACTGTTCATACATCCTCAAAGTCTTGTTTAATTGACTTTGATTCAAATCCCCGAGAATACATTTAGGGGCATCCGAGCATATTGAGTCTAGCTTGTGCGTTACATTAGCAATCAGTTGTGCTGCTGCCAAGTGCAGGCTTGTGGATGTAGGTAAACGATCATGAAGCTGTTGGAATTTGCGAGGCAAGTCCTAAGGGTGGCATGAGATTGTCAACAGTTCAATGTCTGGGGTACATATCTTCTCCTGAACAATGATAGATGTACAGTACCTCTGGTTGACGTAGAAGCACACGCCCCCTCCATGTTGATTGTTGGTAATTGTCGGTGACCGGTCCGGTTGAAATGGGCTACCAACCCACTTATTGAAAGGTCCTCGTCCCGGTCCAATTTGCTAAGCTATGTTTCTGTAAAAACAAGAAAAAAAAAGGTTTACTTCACTTCGCGTTTGAATTTGGCCCACGCATCCAG
Organism: Lampris incognitus; assembly: GCF_029633865.1. Taxonomy (NCBI): domain Eukaryota; kingdom Metazoa; phylum Chordata; class Actinopteri; order Lampriformes; family Lampridae; genus Lampris; species Lampris incognitus. The sequence continues at coordinate 65,896,953 of NC_079216.1, forward strand.
CTCATCTAGCCTATGGCAGGGTTTCCGTGCAACGCCATCACAGAGATGTGTGCACAACTAGGGGGCAGAAAGCAGCTACAGCGCAGAGATTTTAACCAAGATAGAGCTCAGATACAGCAGAGATGATGCGCAATTGTTGTGCAATAAACTGCACAAACTGCCAAAAGGATGGGTGGAAAATGTTGAACATTTTCATTGTTGAACCGCTTTGGCAGCTCTCAAAAGATGATGCATCTCATAATCTTTTGACAGCTACCAAAGTGGTTTTGCCCCCTGGCTGCGCACGCACCCAGTAATGTTTGTAAACAGGAAACCCGTCTATAGACTGCATGTTATGCCGGGAGCAGATTACACGATTTCATCCTGATTTTGTTGTCGCCGATATTGCCAACGTCAGGCCTGATTATGAACGTCGGAAACGAGGAACAGGCGTCTTTACCCCGTGTAGTGACATAACTGAAGAACAGTGATGTGGTGTCTGGGACGCCCCAAGACACCCCAACAGAAAGTCATGTCAGATTGTTTTTATTTTCCTGCCTAGTCTGCTGACGTCTCCTTGACGTTGACCCATAGGATGACAAGAGTGCTCTCTGGCGCACATGGCAAAGACATAGCGACGCTGCTAGCGCTGTTGTCAAGTGGAACGACGAAACTGAGGAAAGGTTCATTGAGCAGTGACAACAATACCCCTGCCTTTTTGGATATTTCCTCTAGAGAGGACAATGACAGAGTCAGAAAAGATTGGCTAAATGTTGGCGAGAGATAGCGGAGGCACTTAAGAACCTGGTGAGTAACTAGTTAAGCTATGCTAGCTTATCATTCCCCAGTAATACTAGCTGGTTTTTTCTTTCTTTTCATTTCCTTTCGGAACACAAGACTGACAGCATCACACATAGCATTTCTGTAGCCATGATTGACAATTTCTTGACCCTCTCGCCGACGACCCATGAACTCGCGCTGAACTTGTGAAAGGCAGCATATGACGATTGGTTGGGGTCATACTTGTAGTGTTGTCAGTCTCCCGGCCAAGATGCGGCAAGAAATCACGACACTATGATTGCCTAATCTGACATGGTGACCATCGTGAAAGGCAAAAATTATTGTGTAGTCTGATCCCTGTGTTACCTCCGGCTTGGTCAGGCGTCCCTACAGACACAATTGGCCGTGTCTGCGGGTGGGAAGCCAGATGTGGATGTGTCTTGGTTGCTGCACTAGCGCCTCCTCTGATCGGTCAGGGCACCTGTTCAGGGGGGAAAGGGAACTTGGGGGAATAGCGTGATCCGCCCATGCGCTACGTCCCCCTGGGGTAACTCCTCACTGTCATGTGAAAAGAAGTGGCTTGTGACTCCACATGTATCGAAGGAGGCATGTGGTAGTCTGAAGCCCGGCAGAGGGGGTGGAGCAGCGACCCGGAAGGCTTGGAATAGTGAGGTAATTGGCCAAGCAAAAGTGGGGAGAAAAAAGGGGGTAAAAAGATAATGAAATAATAAGCTTATGACATTTGCCAATGTTTTTTTTTCTTTTATGACCCAAGCCTTCTTTTTCCAATACAATGGCTGCCTCTTTGTTTCAATGTAGTTGGACTGGGTGGGAATGGAAAATCCTTTCGCTTGAGTAATGGGCACCATGCTCTGCTTTCTGAAATTGTCAAAGATTAGTAGAAGTTGCTGGTTAATCTGTGCCTTGCATGTAATGCACTAACTGTACTAAACTGAAATATGCATATATCACTCATTATCACAAACTCGCATGCACACAGTTTGCTTGATATTAGCCATGACTAACAAGGGTGAGAGCGGGCTGTGTAAACTCCGATTCTCAGCTTTGAGGGAAGGTAGGTGTTTGTGTTTCAGGGATTATTTGAGGGTGAATACATGCCAACACATTAGTCCTCATGCAGACAAAACACACAGTCAGTTTTGACAGTGTACCAGAGAGACTGAGCAGCTTCTCACCTACGCCCACCCACCACACAGCAATTGCCTGTATAACAGTTATCGACTGCCTACCGTACCATGAAGAGGAAATCTGAGATCATACAAATAAAATGCTCAAATTCCAGCAAACATACTTTCCTCTGACCAGCTGGAAAGCCTACTGCACTGTAGTCAGTATGGCTAATGTTTACAACTGTCCTTATATATATAAATATATAAAACATAGTAGCATAGTTTCCACCAGTGGGGTGTGCTGATGGAAACTATGCTACTGTTGGGCGAAGGAGAAGGAGAGAGGGAAGGCATGTCCAGAGGCAGCGAGACAGGAGGAAGGGTAGGAGTGTGGAGATGAGAGTCGGAACTTTGAATGTTGGCTCTATGACTGCTAAAGGGAGAGAGCTGGCTGACATGATGGAGAGAAGAAAGGTAGGCATACTGTGTGTGCAAGAGACCAGGTGGAAGGGGAGTAAGGCCAGGAGTATCGGAGGTGGGTTCAAACTCTTCTACCGTGGTGCGAATGGGAGGAGAAATGGGGTAGGGGTTAATTCTGAAGGAAGAGTATGTCAAGAGCGTGCTGGAGGTGAAGAGAGTGTCAGACAGAGTGATGAGTATGAAGCTGGAAATCGAAGGTGTATTGCTGAATGTTATCAGCGCATATGCCCCGCAAGTTGGGTGTGAGATGGACGAGAAAGAAGAATTCTGGAGTGAGTTGGACGACGTGGAGAGGGTACCCAAGGAGGAGAGAGTGGTGATTGGAGCGGACTTCAATGGACATGTTGGTGAAGAGAACAGAGGTGATGGGTAGGTATGGTGTCAAGGAGAGAAATGTGGAAGGACAGATGGTGGTGGATTTTGTGAAAAGGGTGGAAATGGCTGTGGTGAATACATATTTCAAGAAGAGGGAGGAACACAGGGTGATGTATAAGAGTGGAGGAAAGTGCACACAGGTGGACTATATCTTATGTAGGAGGCGCGATCTAAATGGGATTGGAGACTTCAAGGTGGTGACAAACGTAGCTAGGCAGCATCGGATGGTGGTCTGTAGGATGACTTTGGAGACCAACAGGAGGAAGTGAGTGAAGGCAGAGCCGAAGATCAAATGGTGGAAGTTGAAAAAGACTGTAATGTGGAGTTCAGGGAGGAGTTAAGACAGGCACTGAGTGGTAGTGGAAAGTTGCGATATGACTGGGCAGGTACTGCAAAAATACTGAGGGAGACAGCTAGGAAGGTACTTGGTGTGTCATCAGGACAGAGGAAGACAAGGAGATTTGGTGGTGGAATGAGGAAGTACAGCAAATTATACAGAGGAAGAGGTTGGCAAAGAAGAAGTGGGATAGTCGTTCAGCAAATTATACAGAGGAAGAGGTTGGTAAAGTAGAAGTAGGATGTTGTACAGCAAATTATACAGAGGAAGAGGTTGGCAAAGAAGAAGTAGGATAGTCAGAGAGATGAAGAAAGTAGACAGGAGTACAAGGAGATGCAGTGTAAAGTGAAGAGAGGTGGCAAAGGCAAAGGAAAAGGCATATGGTGAGTTGTATGGCAGGTTAGACACTAAGGAAAGAGAAAAGGACTTGTACCGATTGGCTAAACAGAGGGACCAAGCTGGGAAGGATGTGCAGCAAGTTAGGGTGATCAAGGATAGAGATGGAAATGTGCTGACAAGCAAGGAGAGTGTGCTGAGAAGGTGGAAGGAATACTTTGAGGTGCTGATGAATGAAGAAAATGAGAGGGAGAGAAGGTTGGATGATATGGGGATAGTGAATCAGGAAGTGCAGTGGATTAACAAGGAGGAAGTAAGGGCAGCTATGAAGAGGATGAAGAGTGGAAAGGCAGTTGGTCCTGATGACCTACCTGTGGAGGCATGGAGGTGTTTAGGAGAGATGGCAATGGGGTTTTTAACTGATTGTTTAACACAATCTTGGAAAGTGAGAGGATGACTGAGGAGTGAAGAAGAAGCATACTGGTACCCATTAGGGGTGTGTCAGTGTATACGTGTACACGGAAATAAAACCATAACCATTTAATAAAAATCCCTAACCGATAAACGTAAAGGTTTTTGGTTTGGTTTTGTTTTTTATATAATGCGTGATAACATCATCATTCTTTGCTGCGTGACAAGCGCAAGCGCGATTGAAACATGGGATGGCGGCTAGTAAAAATCTGCAAAGCCCCCTGTGGGAGTTTGGATTAGAAAGCTTCTCAGCGGGATCTAATCGCATCGAAGGGCTTCGCGGAAGCGGTAAGTTCCCAAAAAACCCCCAAAAAAACCAGCAAGTTTGTAAGGCAAACTCATCCAGAGATATTCGATCTTTTGTAAACGGTGTAGCCTAGCTGTGTCATACGACATCGGCGACCTTAACAGCGGTGAATCTATGGAATAATAAGGTTACAGCGACCTCTCGCGGTGGAGCACCGACATACTTTCAAAATTCACAGAAATCCTGAAACGTGTACACGTTTAAACGGCAAACGTTGCACCGTGTAAACGTGTACAGATTTTAGTACACGTTCACATCCCTAGTACCCATTTTCAAGAACAAGGGCGATGTGCAGAACTGTAGCAACTACAGAGGTATAAAGTTGATCAGCCACAGCATGAAGATATGGGAAAGAGTAACAGAAGCTAGGTTAAGAGGAGAGGTGATGATCAGCGAGCAGCACTATGGTTTCATGCCAGGAAAGAGCACCACAGATGTGATGTTTGCTTCGAGAATGTTGATGGAGAAGTATAGAGAAGGTCAGAAGGAGTTACATTGTGTCTTTGTGGATTTAGAGAAAGCATACGACAGGGTGCCGAGAGAGGAGGTGTGGTATTGTATGAGGAAGTCGGGAGTTGCAGAGAAGTATGTAGGAGTGGTGCAGGATATGTATGAGGGCAGTGTGACGATGGTGAGGTGTGTGGTTGGAATGACAGATGGGTTCAAGGTGGAGGTGGGATTACATCAAGGATCGACTCTGAGCCCCTTCTTGTTTGCAATGGTGATGGACAGGTTGACGGACGAGATCAGGTAGGAGTCTCGGTGGGGCTATGATGTTTGCGGATGACATTGTGATCTGTAGCGAGAGCAGGGTGCAGGTTGAGGAGAGCCTGGAGAGGTGGAGGTATGCACTGGAGAGAAGAGGAATGAAATTCAGTAGGAGCAAGACGGAATACCTATGCGTGAATGAGAGGGAGGACAGCGGAATGGCGCGGATGCAAGGAGTGGAGATGATGAAGGCATATGAGTTTAAATACTTGGGGTCAACTGTCCAAAGTAACAGGGAGTGCAGAAAAGAGGTGAAGAAGAGAGTGCAGGCAGGGTGGAGTGGGTGGAGAAGAGTGTCAGGAGTGATTTGCGACAGAAGGGTACCAGCAAGAGTTAAAGGGAAGGTTTACAAGATGGTTGTGGGACCAGCTATGTTGTATGGTTTGGAGACAGTGGCACTGATGAAAAGACAGGAGGTGGCAGAGTTGAAGATGCTAAGATTTTCATTGGGAGTGACGAAGAAGGACAGGATTAGGAACGATTATATTAGAGGGACAGCTCAGGTTGGACGGTTTGGAGACAAAGCAAGAGAGGCAAGATTGAGATGGCTTGGACATGTGTGGAGGGGAGATACTGGGTATATTGGGAGAAGGATGCTGAATATGGATCTGCCAGGCAAGATGAGAAGAGGAAGGCCAAAGAGGAGGTTTATGGTGAGCGAAGACATGCAGGTGGCTGGTATGACAGAGGAAGATGCAGAAGACAGGAGGAGATGGAAATTGATGATCCGCTGTGGCGACCCCTAACGGAAGCAGCCGGAAGTAGTAGTAGTATATATATACATACATACACACACACACACACATACACACAAAATGGCCACCATGTTTAAGGCATGTAGGTCAGGTGAATCGGCTGTACTAAATTGTCCCTCGGTTTGAATGTGTGCGTGTGTGTGTGTCAGCCCCGTGTGATGGCCTGTCCAGGGTGTCTCCCCGCCTGCCACCCAATTGACTACTGGGATATGCTCCAGCATCCCCGTGACCCTGAGAGCCAGATAAGTGGTTGGCTCTTTTATAGAGTTAATATAGAAAACCTGAGGTTTTAGACTGAATCTGAAGATGTGGAGATCTTGATGTATATGCACAGGGGTCTATTTCAAGAGATAGGGTAACCCTACCTCTTGAAATAGACCCCTGGATCTTAGTCTTTCCAAACACATGCATGCCCTGCAGGCATCCAGTCCAAGCAGTGGAGCTGTCCCCCTTAGCCATATTCACTTCGCTGCCTCCACCCACCCCCTTCTCCAGTGCTTCTCTTCGCCACACTGTTCAGCACCACAGCCAGCGCTCGTCAACTGCTAACTAACGCATATGTGCACACTGTGCTCGTGGAGCTGCTGAGCCCATCTCGAGCTAATGCAGCGTCTCCATTTCCCACACAGCTGCTCCATAGCTCAGCATGTATAATGCATGTTCCCTGGCTGTATGCACATGCAGTATGCTTGCTGTGGAGGGGTCCACAGGCAGACATCCCAGCAGCCCCAGGGAGTCAAATATGCAGAGGAGAAAAGTTGATTGCAAGGCTCTTAACGACTCTGCTAATTACCATTGGTGCTAATTAGCTGGAGCTCCAAGTTAACTGCAACGAGGGTAATCAGTGTCTGGGATGAGACAGAAGTTCGAGGCAAGCTATCATCTCTTAGCACTTCACAGGGCACAGCAAGACGTTACACAGTGTGCTGTTTTGTCCTGGAGATCTGAGCAGTTTTTATACTGACAACTGATAGGACCCACACTGAAAGTTTTTTTTTTATTGCAAATTACTCCCGGCATGTTAGTGAAGCCATAGTGATTCACTGAAAGTGAAAAAAATTACAATTAATCTGAATACTGTGTGTTAGATGCCTATAAAGGACTCGTCCTACGTTTGACCTTCACAGTAAACTGAAAATGGTTTTACCTTCACAGCAAGCATTTGAGATGTTTTTCGTTCCTCATTTCCCAAGCAGTGTACAATCACGGCAGCCAAGGCACTATCTATTTTAGCACACAAACGCACGCACGCACGCACGCACGCACGCACACACACCTTGCCTGTGCACACACGTCCAGTTAGTTTGACTTATGCGGTGTGTGACTGTGTTATTTTGCGCCGTAAATCCAGGTTTCTCCCGATGCTGAAGATACCAGCTTAATCTTCCCCGAGGCTGTCGACACAACAACCGCTGGGACTGATTTACTGTGGTCAACTTCAATTACCACCCCTGAGAGGCGGAGGTATTACTCAGGGTCCGGGAGGGCCATACGTTTCAAGGACAATTATTTTGTAATGAGACTGCCTCTGATCCATCTGCATGTGGGTCGGGGGACGCTTGACGAATCCGCCCTTCAGAGTGCCTCCTCTTCATTCTGATCTATGACTCCACTTCGTTTCCCCTGCCTATCATGCCACGTGTAGAGCTGCTATCAGTACGTTTCACCTGGTACTGCGTCTCAACGGGGGGAAAGATGGGCTATGTGACTGATGTGGCAACTTGGTATTGATAGTTCCACTATATAAACCTCTCTGTCATATTCTGCACGATGGTGAATGTGTCTAAAAGAAATTGGTATTTAGAAGAAAATAAAGCATATGTCATGTGGGGGGATGTTTTAATCCCAAGCACCTTGCAGTATTAAAAGTGTGTACATCTTTGGCATTGATGTCTCCAGGGCCCTGTTTCACAAAGCAGGTTTAGTGAAAACTCTAGTTTTCACTAAACCAGTAAACCAATGTAGTGAATTAGGGGGGCAGCCGGGACAAGAACCCATGTCTCCTGCATCACGGGTGACTATGTTAACCAGTCGATTAAAGGGTCCGACCCGTTAGCCAAGGGCTAGCGAGTCAATTCATCCGTGATCGTTACACTAACCCCCTCCTTCGGGAATGAGCTCCCTCACGTTTCTCGGCGCACATGCTTCCGATGGCCTCAAGGTCTCACCATTCCACTTCTGACACCAACGTACAGTTCGCCTACCGTCCCAAAAGGTCCACTGAGGATGGCATTGCCACTGCCCTGCACTTTGCTCTGACCCACCTTGAACTTAACAACACATACATCCGGATGCTATTTATAGATTACAGCTCTGCCATCAACGCTATCATTACTGCCAAACTAACCACCAAACTCCTCTCCCTTGGCCTTAGCCCCTCCCTCTGTAACTGGACCCTGGACTTCCTGACCAACAGACCTCAGTCTGTTAGGTTAGGTGACCACACCTCCTCCACCCTGACCCTCAGCACAGGTGCCACTCAAGGCTGTTTTCTGAGCCCCCTCCTTTTCTCCCTCTTTACCCACGACTGCCTGCCAACTCACCCTTCAAATGTTATAGTTAAGTTTGCAGATGACACCACAGTCATTGGCCGTATCACCAACAATGATGAGATGGCCTACAGGGACAAGATTCAACACCTCACATCATGGTGTACTACCAACAATCTTGTCCTCAATGTGCAGAAGACAAAGGAGCTGATTGTGGACTTCAGGAGGTCTAGAAGCTCAAGCCACTCCCCCATACCCATCAATGGGGTGGAAGTGGAGCGTGTTTCCAGCTTTAAATTCCTTGGAGTCCACCTTAGCGAGGCACTTTCCTGGACATCAAACAGCTAGGCCTTTGTGAAAAAGGCCCAACAACGTCTGCATTTCCTGGAGGCTGAGGAGCGCCCGTCTATCCCCCCAAATTCTCACCAACTTCTACCACTGCACCATAGAGAGCATCCTGACCATCTGCATCTCAGTGTGGTACGGCAACTGCACCTCAGCAGACCAGAAAGCTCTGCAGTGGGTCGTCAAAGTGGTCCAGCATATCACCGGTACCCAGCTCCAAACCATAAAAGACATTTATCACAAACACTGCCTTCGATGGGGTCTCAGCATCAGCAGAGATCCCACCCACCCCAACCATGGACTGTTCTCCCCTCTGCACTCTGGGAGGCGCTACAGGAGCCTCAGAGCCTGCACTACCAGGCTCAAAAACAGCTTCTTTCCACAAGCTGTTGCCCACCTGAACCTGGCTACCCACTGAATGTCTGCAGATATTTTTAAATATTTTTTACTCTTGTTCTTTTTAAACTTATTTTTAGCTTTTGGTCTTCATGTGTGTATATCTTATAATGTGTTTGCCTGTGTCTGTCTTGCACTGTTTGGTGAAGCCACAGCCCTCATTTCATTTTTAACATGTGCCTGCACATTGTTTTTAATGACAATAAATTGAATTGAATTGAACTGAACTGAAGTTGGGTGTGAGAGAAAGAAAAAGAATTCTGGAGCGTATGGATGAAGTGCTGGAGAGTATACCCAAGGAGGAGAGAGTGGTGATTGAGTCAGTAGGAGCAAGATGGAATACCTATGTGTGAATGAGAGGGAGGACAGTGGAATGGTGAAGGCGTAAGGAGTAGAGGTGGTGAAGGTGGATGAGTTTAAATACTTGGGGTCAACTGTTCAAAGTAACGGGGAGTCCAGAAGAGAGGTGAAGAAGAGAGTGCAGGCAGGGTGGAGTGGGTGGAGAAGAGTGTCAGGAGTGATTTGCGACAGCAAGAGTTAAAGGGGAGGTTTACATGATGGTAGTGAGACCAGCTTTGTTGTATGGTTTGGAGATGGTGGCACTGAGAAAAAGACAGGAGGTGGAGCTGGAGGTGGCAGAGTTGAAGATGCTAAGATTGTCATTGGTCGTGATGAAGAAGGACAGGATTATGAATGAGTATATTAGAGAGACAGCTCAGGTTGGACGGTTTGGAGACAAAGCAAAGAGAGGTGAGATTGAGATGGTTTGGACATGTACAGAGGAGAGATAGTGGGTATATTGGGAGAAGGATACTGAAGATTGAGCTGCCAGGCAAGAGAAAAAGAGAGAGGCCAAAGAGGAGGTTTATCGATATGGTGAGGGAAGACATGCAGGTTGGCGTGACAGAGGAAGATGCAGAGGACAGGATGAGATAGAAACAGATGATCGGCTTTAGTGATATGTAACGGGAGCAGCCGAAAAAGGCAGAACAACAAGTTTGATGGTTACCTGCTCGGTGACAGAGGGTACCCCTGCCAGCCCTATTTGCTGACCCCTTACCCTAATCCTGAGCCCAGCCCTCAACAAAGTTATAACTTTCTCTACCCTTGGCAGAAGCCTGGGTAGAGATGACCATTAGGATGCTCAACGCCTAGATCAGTACCAGTTTGTAGGCTCAGGGTCACCCCAGAAAGGGCAGGTGATATTATTGTGGCATGTGTGATTCTCCACAATATTGCCAGTATTAGAGGAGAACAATGTACAACTCAACCGGTGAACGATCCTGATCATGATGCATGAGATGGAAGAGCAGTCAGAGACACAATATGCTACCATCATTTCTGATTCACCCATCACCTCCCCAACGTCAATTAAAGAAAATATGCCTTTCTTTTTATGAAGTCTTATTTCCTGCAAGTCCATATGCAGTACACTAGTTAGTATTTTTTATGTTGTTCAAACAAGTAAAATCATCCACCTGTGGGCACCTCACCCACCTTTAACTGATGTTCCAGCAGTTGTATTTCTATTTTTGTCTTCTGCATCTGCAGCCTTATCTGGTCCATTTCTAAATTATATTTTTCAATTTATTTCTCTACGTACACCTTTTACAGCTGTTTCACAGGGAGCTATGGGAACACAAAAAAATACCAGTGAATTTCACAGTGTCAGGACTACTTAGTTTCATTGTAAGTCATGGGACAATGCTGAACAACATCTTACTGAGGTAAGTTGTGCTGTGGCGGTAGCTGGGCCATCTTCCTCATTGTAATTTCCAGCATTGCTCTGTCAGAGAAAAAGAGAGTGCAAGCTTTATTATGGTGCAACACTATGATCAACTGTTAGATGTTATTTTGAAGGTGTAATCCTCAACAGGCCTCTCTGTAACTTCCCTCTCTGTAGCAGCTAACTGGGTGTCTTCATCATCCTCCTGTAATGAAAAATAACAGTTTTTGTGTTCTACTCTAACCCATTGTGGAAAGTCTATGGAGTATTAAGAGTACTTACAACTGGGGCGTCTGGGTCGTGTAGCGGTCTATCCGTTGCCTACCAACGCGGGGATTGTCGGTTCGAATCCCCGTGTTACCTCCGGCTTGCTCGGGCGTCCCTACAGACACAATTGGTCATGTCTGCGGGTGGGAAGCCGGATGTTGGTATGTGTTCTGGTCGCTGCACTTGCGCCTCCTCTGGTCGGTCAAGGTGCTTGTTCAGTGGGGAGGAGGAACTGGGGGGAATAGTGTGATCCTCCCATGCGCTACGTCCCCCTGGTGAAAGTCCTCACTGTCAGGTGAAAAGAAGCGGCTGGTGACTCCACATGTATCGAAGGAGGCATGTGGTAGTCTGCAGCCCTCCCTGGTTCGGCAAAAGGGGTGGAGCAGCGACTGGGATGGCTCAGAAGAGTGGGGTAATTGGAGGTGCATTTGGGGAGAAAAGGGGGGGGGGGGGATCCACAAAAAAAAAAAAGTACTTACAACTGCATGGAGATCTGTTCCACCAGACAGATTACACCATCAGTAGCTGGTAGAAGATGAATAAGATTAGACAGTTAAATTATAACTTTACCCAGAAAAGTGCCCCACCCAATTTGAATTTTGTTTTTACAACAGTGTGCAGGACACATCACAATTTTTCAAATATATAACTCCGAGTCACCTTTAAATAGATCCGGCCACTATTGGGCTGGTGTAAACCCAGCTATAGCTCAAGATGGAAACAGATAGAAAGCTCAGTGGGTAGGGGACTACCAGTTAACGCATTAGCTGGGGACCCCTCATTAAATAGTCATCTTTCAGACCCCAATAATCCTTGGCTAACTAGTTCCCTAAAGATATGGACTGAAATAATTAAAAGGCACCAACTGAAGGGAAGGATTGAAATTTTCAAATGGTTTGCAGGGTTCCAGGCCAGAAAAACAACAAAATACATATATACATATAAAAATCCAGTGAGTCAAGTAAATTCTTTATGAGACAGTACAAGCCCGTTTCATGCTATAAGCAATTATCAGCTGATGATAACGATATGTTTTCTACCCCACCATTGGTTGCTGTGCATCGTAACTACCTACCCCATTGGTTGTAATAGTTCAAATGTTTTCTCCTCTGATTGGTTGCTGTCCACTGAAATTAGGAGCGTGGCGCGGGGCAACGTATACTGTGTGTTTTCTTTGTTGAATCACATTAGCAGCTGATGAGTGCGCGATGCACGAAACAAGCTTGTACTGCCATGTATTAAACGTTTTTTTCACACACACATATGTATATGTATATATATATATATATATATATATATATATATATATGAATGGGCTGGCTCCTAAATCCAACATATTTAGGAGCCAAAGCAAATTTTCAGGCGCCAAACTATAGTGATGTCATACGCTACATTGCAAAGGGCTGCCTCACACCGCCTGTTCTTTCCCTTCTGTACCGTCTGCCTTTGTTTGCTCTGCCTTCCATAGTCTACACAGCGTTTCCCAGACTCCTCCTGGAGGACCACTTGTCCGGCATGTTTTAGATCCCTCCCCGCTCCAACACAGCTGATTAAATAATCAGTTTTGTTATTAAGCAGCTTCAGAAGTTCATATCGAGTTGATCACTTGAATCAGCTGTGTTGGAGCAGACGGAGCAATGACACGATCCCTGGCGCTCTTGTGTCGTTTACTCTCACCCTGCTTCTTCCTGGTTTCTTTTGTCAAATGACTCGAACTGTTTTACCAGCAAGCTCTGGTCCTACTTGAGCACAAAAGGTGCAGTACATTTCCCCCCCTGTCATAACGTAACCAGGCGAACTCTTGTAGTCAAGCTGTCCTGTAAGAATGGGAGCCGGGAGAGGAGGACTCCACTCGCCGCGCCTGGTTATCATCATCTACTTTATAGAATCTACTAGAAGAACCCCGCTACAATGTAGCGGTTTGGTTATCCACCCGTCTAAATCTCCCTCCTCTTCATCCTGCCAGCTAACCGCCCTCCCCCTGCCCCTAAACCCCCCCCCACTCCAACTCCCTCCCCCCAAATGCTCAGAATCATCTGAAATGCAGAGAAAAGTGGTTTTTAGCCATTTTTAGAAAATGCATATTTTGCATAATTATGCATAATTATAATTATATTTTAATATTCTGCTATTTTTCTGGTCCTCTCTGGAACAATACCTACCACCTCCAAAAAAAATGAGGATCATAAGTGCATTTTTGTAAAAATGCATATATTTTGCATAATGCCAAAACATTTCTAAGTCCCAGAAATTTTTTTTTATAGATGAAAAAATCAAAGATGCTCAGAATCATCTGAAATGCCGAGAAGTGGTTTTTAGCCATTTTTAGAAATATGCATATTTTGCATATTCATGCATTATTATGCATAACTTTAATTTTCTGGGATTTTTCCCTTACTCTCTGAGACAATACCTACCACCTCCAAAAAGAATTAGGATCATAAATGCTTTAGTTTTCGGTCCCGCTATAACACACATACACACACACACACACACAACGAAAATATATGAGTAGATAAAGGACTGCACACCAGTGGCGCCCCCAAGGGGTGGCCATGGGTGGCCACGGCCACCCTGATACTATCCCTGGCCCCCCCCCAGCCACGAGTCGCATATGCAGAATATGCTTCTGATTATGCACAATATGCTCCAATCTGATATTTTGCATTAGGTGCTGTTCATTTAAATCAATAATGTATATTTTTCTTAACTCTCATATTGACAGTTTTCCACTAGGCTATACAGTACACTACAACAGCAGCATAGAATTCCCCAAATTCAGTCATGGCTTTTGGTTTTGGTGCGCCACCCCAAGATTTTCAGTGGCCCCATTTGCCCCCCCCCCCCCCTATGAAACATGTCTGGGGGCGCCACTGCTGCACACTGCCCGAATCGGGCCGGGATGACTCACATGTCCCTTGAGAACGTCCACGGGTGGAGTTGGTCTCGGCATCGCCGGCATCGGATGGGGGGGCTGGGTCTGGGTCTGGGTCCGGATGGGCAGGGAGTGAGACAAAGTCCTGATATTCTCCGTTTGCGCGTTTCGTTTTCTTGCTAGCTGGCTAACGTTAGCTAACCACACAGTTAGCTAACGTCTAACTTCTAAATTTAAACTCCATCGAACAAAACTCCATCGAACTGAGTTAAACGCCGTTCATAAAAATGAACACTTCAAACGTTTAACCCGATAAACGCGACGTTAAACCATCTTCAACCAGTTCCGGGTCATCCGTACAGGCGCGCGGACGAGTTCATGTAATGGAGGTCGGGCAGGAGTTCACGCGATAGGCCCGTAGACGCAGGCGCGAGGCACGAGAGTTCGGTACACAACACGTATGGCCGTTTCTTTCTCTGTTCCTTTTTTGCTTATGGGTAATGGACCAGGGAAGAAATGGTCGCAAACTAAAGAGTTAGTCGCATTGGCGACCATTCTAGTCGCCATTTGGAGCCCTGGTTTGCCTATGATCCAACTCCTTGGCCAGCAAATATGACACGAGGTGTGGGAGCTGGACTGGAGGGGGGTCTCTCTGCACCCTCCTACACCCGGGCAGGGTGCTGGGCTTCCAGCACCTTCAGCACCATTTAACCTGCAAGACCAGCTTCACCTAGCTACTAACACGTCAGAGAGGTTACTGGCAGGACCTTGCTATTGTGACGTGAATAAATAATGGTGTAGAGCAGTGGTTCTCAACCTTTTTGGGGTCCTGGACCCCCTGCGTATTTTTGATCTACCCTGAGGACCCCTCCACCTGATCTTGGGGGAGGGGGGTTGCAATTTGATAGAAACAGTAGAAACTGCATTTTAAATTGCATTATAGCATTTATTCACTCTTTGGGGCAAAAATAAGAGCTTTCAGTTGTAACTTAGATATAGTTAACAAAACAGAATTCTTATGCAGTAACTTTCAGATATATGTAACAAAACAGAATATGTATTCAGTAACTTTCAGATATATGTAACAAAACAGAATATGTATTCAGTAACTTTCAGATATATGTAACAACAGAATTCTTATGCAGTAACTTTTAACAATGCAAACGGGAGCGAGATCTCTTATTAAAATACAATAAATTACACTTGTGAAACAGATGTAATTAGAGAAAAAAGTCCTGTTACCCTTTATAGCTTAGGTAGATAAAGGTCTCAGTCACATTTGAGTAAAATAATCCTATTTCTATAAATGTCATAGGATCTTTTTTTAAAGATATTTTATTTTCACGGACCCCTTGCAATTACACCACGGGCCACTAGGGGTCCGCGGACCCCCGGTTGAGAAGCACTGGTGTAGAGGAGCTCAAGCAGGAGTCGTGACAGCTTTCTCTTTCGGCTACACAACGTGCACCGTTTATTCCTTCCACCATTACAACAACAAAAAACCCGCGCAGCGGAAGTGTGTCACTGTAAACCCGAACCGAGGAAACAGCAGCTGTAAACTAACGTTCCTACCAGCTCAGTAAGGGGAGTTATGTAGCCCCATAACCACTACAATGGACTTCTTAACCAACCTTTCACGGATAACAAGTAAGCTTTTAATGACCGCGAGTCAAAACAGACACACGTGTGTGTGGGGGGCTTAGCTCCCCTTTCTCTTGGCCACCGAAGCGACCCTATCTATTTGCCTACTCTTGATCAAAATTGAAACGGTTACCTACCGTTTTCTTTCTTCTTCTTCTTCTTCTTCTTCTTCATCTTCAGTGGGGTCTTCTTCTTGTGGAGCTCTTTTATTTTTTTTTATTTCGTGGCGTTGACGCTATGACCCGCCCTACTCTGCCTCTGATTGGCTGATGCTCGTGGTTGCCTTTCATTGATTGGGTTACTTAGATTTAGGCATGAGGACTGATGATTGGTTAAGGTTAGGGTGAGAATATCTGGGTCAGCCAATCAGAGGCAGAATAGGGCGGGCTCACCCCGGAAAGCCAGTGACGGACCCGAACTACGGCAAGCCGCAAGCAGCATGGCGAGTTGTGCAACTATGATATAGAAGTGAAGGGAAAACGTTTATGAGCGTGTGAAATAGCAAGTGTGGCGTGTGAGCGTGTGAAGAGGCATTATTGCGTGACTCTCACTCCCAAAGGGTGAGACTTGGCAGCCCTGTCTTTACCCTCATGGTGGGAAATAGCAGGTTGTCTAATACTACTTCTCCCGTAACGTCCCCGTTACCTTCCACCACATCGCCGCTATCTGTGACAGATATGTTCGTTTTTACCATGCTCCATATCCCACAACATAACCACAACATCGACACCTCCGTTGCATTGTGGGTAATATGCGAGTGAACCCGGAGCAGAAACACTCTAGTCGAATTCGCCACACTATTATTCGAAAAGCCTACATACAGAGACGCTACTTACCAAAAAAAATAATATCTGAATTATAGTCTGCCCTTCACAATTTAAGAGGAGACCATGAAGCGAGACGGGGAGCAGAGGGTAATGTCACAATAACGCTGGCAGAATGAGACAGGATGTGCAGACAGCAAAGGCTGATGACAAGCTCTCCCTCCTGGAGAGAATTCAGCTGGAAGAAAGTGACTCGGTTCTTCTAAACTCCTGCGCTGAAGACTTGCCACTCAAACCAGGCCGCTTGCTGGAGGTCCTGTGGAAGCCCGTTGGCGAACCACTTGCACATTTTCTGGAGCTGTCCCTCTGTGGCTCCATATTGGAGAAATGTCCACGGTGTCCTGGAGGCAGATTTTAAGATGAAGATCGATTTTAATTTTAAAACCATGTACCTTGGTGATCTGGAAGAGCGCCGCTGTGCAAAGAGTGATAAATACTTAAGGGTGTTGTCAGCGGCTTGCAAAAAGGCCTTGACCAGAAAATGGCTTAGGAAAGACACACCGACCATAAATGAGTGGACTGACTTAGTGTACAAGATATTCACGATGGAGAATTACATTTAAACTAAGAACTCAAACTGACATCTTTCATGAGAACTGGTCAAAATGGCTAACGCGTGTGTGTCAACTGTAAGACCATGATTTTATATAGGCCTGAATATGTTTATACAGTATCCGACCAACAACTCCACCCTTCTGAGCCGTCCCGGTCGCTGCTCCGCCCCCTCTGCCGATCCGGGGAGGGCTGCAGACTACCACATGCCTCCTCCCATACATGTG